>NC_133619.1:359422220-359722220 GCF_048593235.1 Sminthopsis crassicaudata | reverse complement strand
TTTGTACCCAGCAACTTTGCTAAAGTTGTGAATTATTTGTAATAACTTTTTATTAGAATCTCTGGGGTTTTCTAAGTATACCATTATATCATCTGCAAAGAGTGACAGTTTGATTTCCTTTAATTGTGAACATGTTTTCCCAATTTGTTACTTCCCTTCTAATTTTGTTTGCATTAGTTTTGCTTGTACAAAAGCTTTTTTAATTTGATGTAATCAAAATCCTCTATTTTGATAAATAATGATAAATAATGATCTCTAGTTCTCCTTTAGTTATAAATTCCTTCCTCCTACACAGATCTAAGAGGTAGACTATCCTCTGTTTCTTAAATCTATTTATGATCTCATTCTTTATGCCTAAATCATGGACTCATTTTGATCTTATCTTGGTACATGGTGTTAAGTGTGGGTCCATATCTAATTTCTGCCATACTAATTTCCAGTTTTCCCAATGTTTTTTTTCAAATAATGAATTCTTATGCCAAATATTTGTATCTTTGGGTTTGTCAAACGCTAGATTGCTATTGTCATTATCTTGGGTGAAATTATTAATTTTTTCTATAATTTGCTGTTTCACCCAGTCATTCTTTAAGATGAAATTATTCAGTTTCCAGTTACTTTTTGGTCTATTTACCCTTACTTCTTATTGAATGTAGTTTTTAGTGCATTGTGATCTGAGAAGAAGGCATTTACTATTTCTGCCTTCCTGCTTTTAATTTTGAGATCTTTATGTCCTAATATATGGTCAGTTTTTGTATAGGTTCCATGAACTTCTGAGAAGAAAGTATACTCCTTTCTATCACCATTCATTTTTCTCCAAAGATCTATTATACCTAATTTTTCTAATGTTCTCTTTACCTCTTTAATTTCTTTCTTATTTGTTTTGTGCTTTCATTTATCTAATTCTGAGAGTGCAAAGTTGAGATTTACCACTATTATAGTTTTGCTGTCTATTTCTTTTTGCCACTCTCTTAACTTCTCCTTTAAGAAGTTAGATGCTATACCACTTGGTGCATATATGTTTAGTATTGATATGGCTTCATTGTCTATGCTACCTTTTAGCAGGATATAGTTTCCTTCCTTATCTGTTTTAATTAGATCAATTTCTGCTTTTGCTTGATCTGAGAAAAGGATGGCCACCCCTGCTTTTTTGACTTCACTTGAAGCATAATAGATTCTGCTCCAGCCTTTTACCTTTACTGTGTATGTGTCTCCTAGCTTTAAATCTGTTTCCTATAAACAGCATATTGTAGGGTTCTGACTTTTGATCCACTGTACTATCTGCCTCCTTTTAATGGGAGAGTTCATCCCATTCACATTTACAGTTAAAATTACTAATTCTGTATTTCCTGCCATCATATTATCTGCAGATTATGCTTTTTTCCTCTTGTTCCCCCTGAACCCCTTCCCCAGTATTGAATTTATGGACCCCACTTGTGAAATGCAGCCCTCCCTTTTTTGTATTTTCCCCCCTCCTTTTAAGTCCCTTCTTCTTTCTTGTACCCTTCCCTTATTCCTCTTTTCATTTTCCCTTTTCCTCTCCTTCCTGTTAATGAGGTGAGAGAGAATTCTCTGAAAAACAAATATGTCAATTATTAACTCTTTGTGCCTACTCTGATGAGAGTAAGATTCACACCATGTTCTTCCCCCTCTCTAAATTCCCTCAGATGTGGTAAATTTTCTTTGCCTCTTCCTGGGATGTAATTTCTCTCTTTTTATCTCTCCTTTCCCATTTTCTGATACAATCCCCTTTCCCTTACTACTTCCTTTTTTATGTTATATCAGTAAAATCAAATTATCCATGTATAGTCTTTGTATATCCACAACAGAAATACAGTTCTCAAGAGTTTGTTTTACCTTTTTCTGCTTCTCTTGAGTCTTGTGGATATAGATCAAATTTTTTGTTTAAGTCTGATTTTTTTCTTAGAAACAAATGAAATTCCTCTATTTCATTAAATGTCCAACTACTTCCATTGAAGAGAATGCTAAACGTAGCTGGGTAATTTATTCTTGGTTGCATTTCAAGTTCTTTTGTTTTTTGGAATATCAGGTTCCAGGCCCTTTGTTCCTTTATGGTGAAGGCAGCCAGATCTTGAGTGACCCTTATTGTGGAATCTTGATATTTGAATTGTTTTTTCCTAGCTGCTTGCAATACTTTTTCCTTACTCTGGTAGTTCTGCAGTTTAGCCACAATGTTCTGTGGAGGTTTTTTTCTTATTTGTTTTGTTTTATTTTTTTTTAATCATCTTCTATTATCTCTTTGATAATTTCTTGCAAAATAGAATCTAGGCTCTTTCTTTCATCATAATTTTTGGGAAGTCTAATGATCCTCAGATTATTTCTCCTAGATCTATTTTTTCCAGGTTTATAGATTTCCCCTGTAAATATTTGACACTATTATCCAGCTTTTCTTTTTTCTTTTTTTTTTTTGTTGTTTTTTTGTTTGACTGATTCTTGGTTTCTCAATGAATAATTCATTTCTCTTTGTTCAGTCCTGATTCTTTTTTTAAAATTTTTTAATTAATTTTTATAATTATAATATTTTCTTTGACAGTACATATGCATAGGTATTTTTTTTACAACATTATCCCTTGTACTCCCTTCTGTTCCGAATTTTTCCCCTCCTTCTCTCCACCCCCTCCCCTAGATGGCAGGCATTCCCATACATATTAAATATCTTATAGTATATCCTAAGTACAATATATATGTTCAGAACCGAATTTTGTTGTTGTTGTTGCAAGGGAAGGATTGTATTCACAAGGTAAAAATAATCTGGGAAGAGAAACAAAACAAAACAAAAAACAAACAAAAATTCTCACAGTTTACACTCATTTCCCAGTGTTCCTTTTCTGGATGTAGCTGATTCTGTACATCATTGATCAATTGGAATTGGATTAGCTCTTCTCTATGTTGAAGATATCCACTTCCATCAGAATATATACTCATACAGTATCATTGTTGAAGTGTATAATGATCCCCTAGTTCTGCTCGTTTCACTTAGCATCAGTTGATGTAAGTCTCTCCCAGCCTCTCTGTATTCCTCCTGTTGGTCATTTCTTACAGAATAATAATATTCCATAACATTCATATACCATAATTTACCCAACCATTCTCCAATTGATGGACATCCATTCATTTTCCAGCTTCTAGCCACTATGAAAAGGGCTGCCACAAACATTTTGGCAAATACAGGTCCCTTTCCCTTCTTTAGTATTTCCTTGGGATATAAGCCCAGTAGTAGTATGGCTGGGTCAAAGAAAATGCACATTTTGAGAACTTTTTGGGCATAATTCCAGGTTGCTTTCCAGAATTGTTGGATTCTTTCACAACTCCCCCAACAATGTATCAGTGTCCCAGTTTTCCCACAGCCCCTCCAACATTCATCATTATTTGTTCCTGTCATCTTAGCCAATCTGACAGGTGTGTAATGATATCTCAGAGTTGTCTTAATTTGCATTTCTCTGATCAATAGTGATTTGGAACACTCTTATATGAGTGGAAATAGTTTTAATTTCATCATCTGAAAATTGTCTGTTCATATCCTTTGACCATTTATCAATTGGAGAATGGCTTGATTTCTTATAAATTAAAGTCAATTCTCTGTATATTTTGGAGATGAGGCCTTTATCAGAACCTTTAACTGTAAACATGTTTTCCCAATTTATTACTTCCTTTCTAATCATGTTTGCATTAATTTTGTTTGTGCTGAAACTTTTTCCTTTGTCTCTAGTTCTCCTTTGGACACAAACTCAGTCCTGATTTTTAATGAGTTATTTTCTTCATTCATATTTTTTAGTTCTTTTTGTATATGTCCAATTTTATTTTTAAATGATTTATTTTGTTCTGTGGAATTTTTTTCCATTTCATTATTTTTTTTTTACTGAGTTATTTTCCTTTTCCAATTCACAAATCCTACTTTCTTGGGAATTTTTCATCTTTTCCAATTCAGAAATCCTACTTTCCTGTGATTTTTTAACCTTTTCTAATTCACAAATTTTGTTTCCCTGCACCTCCTGTGAATTCTTTATTTTTTTCCAATTCAAATTTCAGGACATTGTTATTCTTTGTCATAGCTTCTCTTTCCTTTCCCCATTTTTCTTCAAACTCTCTTAATTTTTAATGGTCTCTTCTATGAGAGAGTTATGTGATGGAGGGCAGGTTTCATTCCCCTTTAGAGTATTATCTGGAGACTGTCTGCTGTTTGCCTCCTCAGGGGTGGATACCATTCTTTCTTTGTATAGAAGGTTTCAATTGTTTGCTTCAATTTTTACTCATTGTTAAAACTCTGTGGAGTCTGCCGTTGGGTAGGAAATTTACCAGCTTCCTCCCAGACCGGGGATAGCTTGCAGCAATCCTATGCCTGAGCTTAGAGAGAGCTCTAGGAGAGAGTTCCCCTACTCCTCTCCCCCACAAAAAAAAAAAAAAAAAAAAAAAAAAAAAAAAAAAAAAAACAGAGGTGGTTAGCAAGGCTGTGTTGAAAGGAGTGCCCAGTGAAGGAGCCCTGCTGTGTTGCCCAGTGACTGCCCTGATGCTAGAGGCTGAACAGTAAAAGCATCACAAACCCTGGGCACAGCCCCCGTATGGGGCCTTGAATATTAGCAACTGATGTGAAAAGTCCCTGCGCTCAAACCGGATGTCTCTGCCCCAGAAGCACAGTTGGCTGCTGAGGGAGTTTCACTACTGCGGGAATTCCAGTGCTTAAGGCTGTGCCCCTCACTATGTGGATTAGAGAATACCCCGTCTTCTGTCCCCTGCTGTTCAGGTTGTGAACTGCCCCAAGGAAAAGCCCAGGACTGCAGACAGCAGTTTCACAGCCATGCTGCAATCAGTGCTAGGTCACTTCCGGTTTGGGATAATTATATTTTCTGTTTTTGTTTTTGTGTGTGTTTTTTTTTTTTTTTTTTTTTTTTTTTTTTTTTTTTTAGGTTTTATTTTAAAAGTGGCTTTCATTTCTCTTCTGATCTGCTGTTTTACAAGCAGAGTAGAACTATCAGCCTATGCCAGATTCCTCTCTCAGTAGCTTCTCTGATGCCAGAATTCTCCTCAGCCTGTGTGGCACAATGTGCTAGCCCCTAGTCTACCCTGTCTCTGCTAGTCTTTTTTTTTTTTTTTTTTTTTTTTTAAACTCCCCTCTGAGAAGACCTTTTCTGATGAAATCCCAGATTCTCTTTGGCTGGTAAGTTCTGCTTCTAGTCCTTGTGGTTTTTATCAGTCCAGCATTATTTTTGAAGCTGATTTAACTAATTGGTATTGAGGGTATAAGTGAGCTTAGAAATTTGCATTTATCTTCTTCACCACCTTGACTCCAACCCCCCTAAAGCTTTTTATTTAAAAAAAAATATATATATATATGCATTTATATTTCAATATATTTAACATGTATTGTACTACCTTCCATCTAGGGGATGGGGTAGGGGGAAGGAAGGGATAATTTGGAAGAGAAGGCTTTTCAAAGTTCAATGTTAAAAAAAATTACCAATGCATATATTTTGTAAATAAAAAGATTTAATTTTTTTTAATTTAAAAAACCAACCAAACAAACAAACAAACATATGTGTAGAGGGGTAGTACTCTGAAAAGGCATACTTAAGACTCAGTATGACTGAGATAATGATTCTCTAGCTAATGATGTAATCACTGTAGTTAAGTACATATATTTGAGTGTATATGGTGATATAATGTTCTACAGTTCCACCACTCAGTGTGGTTGCCCATGCTCAGTGTGAGGTAGTGATGTAATCATATTGGAGTATTTAAAGGAAGTCTCAGATTCAGAATGCTCTCTAAGCAGTAGCTCTTAGCCACAGCTCTCAGCCACAGGAACAAGAGAAGATGCCAGATTTCAGACTCCATCTTTGACCAACAAAGTAGCTTCCTGCCTCCTTCACTCTTCCACTAAGCTTAAAGACTCAGACTAATCCCAAGGTCCTACAGAGATTTAGTCTATACATTACATTTTGTTGCCCAAACATGGGGCTCTAGGAGAGGTCCTATACAAATCAGCTCAATTTTAATCAGAAATGCTGGGGCTTGCAAAGCGGAGTTCAGTGGAGAAGTTCCTGTGACCTGGAAATAAGGTAAGTAGACAAGCAGGAAAGTTTGGTAAGGGCTAAACTAGTCACTTTTGCTTTTTAGCTGAAATGGGGTAAACACTAAGAGAAGAATCTTCCCCACCCCAAGGGAAGCATGTAGAATGCAAGGATAAATTGATAAAGAAGCAAGGTTTGTTGGTAACATGGAACATCAAACATATTAGAGTGCATGTCTCCTTGGTTCTCTAAGGAAGAAAAATTAGTGCCAGATATGTAGGAACTAGTGAGACAACAATGAATTAAATATTATGAAACTATGTGTCCTGATTCAATTCCTGAAGAAACAGTCCTTATGTGCAATACAATTGGCTCTAAAAAATCCCACAAGGTCTAAAAAAAGAAAAAAGAAAAAAGAAAAGTTTTAAGGAGAACAGCCAGACAAAGAAGTCTGAAAAGAAAAAGGAGGAGGGGGATGTAACTGACTAAGCAGCTGAAAGGCATGGAAATTTGGATTTTAACTACCATACCAATAGGTTTAAAGAGTGTACTTTGTCTCACTTTCACAGCTCAGTTACACTCCAGTAGGCTCCCATAAAAAGTCCCCATATCCTGACCCTCCCCCCTTCAATTTTTCCTTCCTGAGTGAAGGGAAGAGGAGAAGGGGGGAGGGCAGTAACACCATCAGAACTACCCATGCAGGAGCTTTGTCCACTCCCTATGACACAATTATAAAGATCACTAATTAAAGCTGAAAACAAAGGACAGGATATATCTGATTTAAAAATAGAAGTATACCCTGTGATCGAAGAGTTTGACTCTTCAAGTCAAGAAAAAAGAAAATGCACTCCATTTAATTTGGAAATTATCAAAGACCTGAAAAGGTTTGCACTCTTTATTGGTCTACATTGTCTTATGTTAAGATGCTATTAGATAATTTGGCTTTTGATATTTTAACCATTAATGATTGGAAATTTATAATAAGGACATGTTTAGAACTGGGACAACAATTCTTGTGGTTTTCTGAGTGTAATGAAGTCTGTAGAATAGAAGCCCAATGAAATGGTCAAACTGGAGTTAATATATCAGTTATCTTTGATCAACTAGTAGGTTTAGGGCTTTATGCAGACACTTTAGCACAAATTAATTACCCTATAGTGGCATATAAGCAAATTGCTTCTGCTGCTATCAAAGTGTAGAAAACCCTTCCAGGAAGACAAGATATAGGGGAAGCCTTCATGAAAATAGTACGAGGTCCAAATGAACCCTTAGCTGATTTTGTGGGGCATCTGCAGACAGCTGTTATATGAACTACTGGTGAAAATGTAGCAACAGACATTATGATAGCACAACTTGCTAAAGGAAATGCTAATAAAGTATGTAGAAGAATTATACTAGGACTACAATAAAGATGCTCCTTTAGATGGGATCATAAGATGCTGTGCCACAGTGGGCACAAATACCTTCTATACCAAGGCTATGATAAGATCTGAATATGGGAAGACGGGGACCCTTTTGTGGTAAAGTAAAGCCTCAGAAAGCTCAGTAAAGAGTAAGAAAACTGGTGGATCCAAAACCCCATGTCCAAAATGCAACAGAAGGGTCCATTGGGCATCAGAATATAGACTGAATTAGGGAAATGGAATGTGGGGACCAGCTTCAAGGCCTCAGACAAAAAACACATGGTGCATTATGGCAGTTGTTGTTACCCCCAGAGAGTTAAATTCTCTCACATGATCAATCAGCCGAGAAGCAACCTGATGGGAAAAAAAAAAGGATTACAATTGGGGAGAATAGACATATATGCAGCTAGGACTACTAGGAGATATCTCCTGGAGAAGTGAAATCTGTTCCTCTCAAGACTATAGATCCCTTGTCTCCAAGCACAGTAGGCTTGGACCATTTCACCTCCAGAGAGTACTTACAACACAGTATTCATTCATACACTGCTTCAGAAAACTGGTGACTGTGTAGCTAATATCTCAGTTACTACTACAGGTAGACAGTAATAGCATCATGTTTACTGATACATATTCTTGATAGGCAATTTGGTGATATTTGCCCAGATTTTTACTCCCAGCAACAGAATCCAGGAATATTCTGCACTACATCTGTTACAGCTGACCATCCTATGCTCATTAATCTATATAAATGGCATATCATTGAAAGGGTTAGTAAACAGATGCAAATCTTACAGTCATTAGAGGCAACAACTGGCCCAGTCATTGGCCAAAGACTAAGACAGACACCTACATGTCTGGCATAGGAGGATCAATAGCAGCTGTTTAGTTCTACCCCTTTGAAATAGATATTTGAAGGTGAAACAGGAGTATTCACTGCTTTTATAGTTGAAAAAATCCCCATCAATCTATGGGGAGGAGACATCTTACAATAGTTAGGATTATAATTGAGTACTTTGGCTTCATAAGCAGGGCTGCTGTTGAAGGCCTGCCTGAACTCTCACCTGTTCCCATTCAATGGAAAACTGATACACCAGTATGGGTGATACAGAGGCCCTTAACAAGTGAAAAAATTCAGACCTTATTAGATATAGTACAGGAATAACTGGAACAAGGATACTTAAAACCTTCTCTAAGTTCTTAGAATTCTCCTGTATTTGTTTTAAAGAAGAAATATGGAAAATGGAGGATATTAACTGATTTGAGAAGAATAAATGAACAGATGGAAACTACAGGAGCTCTCCAGCCTGGACATCATCTCCTACTCAGTTGCCTAAAGAATGGCCTCTTTGGATTATAGACATTAAGGACTGTTTCTATTCTATCCCTTTGGATAAGACAAAATTTTTCTTGTATGAAAAGATTTCCCTTTTTTCCAATTGTTTTAGATCTGATTTTTAGTTTTGCTTATATTCCCTTACTTTCCCTTGATAGGTAGATTTCCAAATATTTTCTACTATCTTCAGTTATTTTAAATGGAATTTCTCTTTGTATCTTTTGCTGTTGGATTTTGTTAGTTATATAAAAATGCTGGTGATTTATTTCGTGTCCTGCAACTTTGCTAAGGTTTTGGATTATTTCTAGATAGTCTTTACTAGAATCTCTTGGGTTCTCTAAGTATACCATCATATGTTCTGCAAAGAGTGATAATTTAGTTTCCTCAATACCTACTATAATACTTGTAATATCTATTTTCTTCTCTTATTGCAAAAGTTACCATTTCTATAACAATGTTGAATAGTAATAGTAATAGTGGGCAATCTTGTTTCACCCCTAATCTTATTGAGAATGGTTCCAATTTATCCTCATTAAATAGGATGCTTGCTGATGGTTTTTTAATTGATGCTATTGAAAATTTTAAGAAAAAATCCATTTATTCCTATATTCTTTATTGATTTTGATATGATGGGTGTTGGATTTTATCAAATTCTTTTTCTGCATCTATTTAGATAATCATATTTTTTGTTAATTTGGTTACTGATATAGTCAATTATGCTAATAGTTTTCCTTATATTGAACCAGCCCTGCATTCCTGGTATAACTCCTTCTTGGTCATAGTGTTTTGTCCTGGGGATGACATTCTGTAACTTATTTGATAATATTTTGTTTAAGATTTTTACATCAATATTCGATAGGGAAATTGGTCTATAATTTTCTTTTTCTGTTTTCATCCTCCCTGGTTTAGTTATCAGTACCATGTCTGTGTCATAAAATAAATTTGGTAGGAGTTCTTTAACTATTTTTTCAAATAGTTTATATAAAAATGGAGTTCATTGTTCTTTGAATGTTTGGTAGAATTCACATGTAAAACCATCTGGCAATGAATAATTTTGCATAAGGAATTGATTAATAGCTTGTTATATTTCCTTTTCTAAAATAGGACTAAGTAATTTATTTCCTCTTTTGTTAATCAGGGAAATCTATTTTTTGTAGGTATTCCACCATTTCACTTAACTTACCAAATTTATTCACATAAAGTTGGGCAAAATAATTCCTAATTATTAATCTAACTTCCTCTTCATTGGTGAAAAGTTCTTCTTTTTCATTTTTGAGATTAACAATTTGATTTTCCTCTTTCATTTTTTCTAATCAAATTAACTAAAGATTTACCTATTTTGTTCCTTTTTTCATAAAACCAACTTTTTGTTTTATTTATTAATGAAATAGTTTTTTTTTTACTTTCAATTTTATTAACATATTTTATTTTACAATTTCAATTTTGGTATTTGATTGGGAGTTTATAAATTGCTCTTTCTCTAGCTATTTCAGTTGCAAAACCAATTCGTTGATCTTCTCTTTCTCTGTTTTATGCAAGTAAGAACTTAAATATATAAAACTTCCTCTTATTACCATTTTGTCTGCATACCACAAATTTTGGTATGTAGTCTCATTATTGTCATTCTTTTGGATGAAATTATTAATTGTGTCTGTGATTTGCTGTTTCACCCATGCATTCTTTAGGATGAGATTATTTAGTTTCCAATTACTTTTTGATCTCTTTTCCCTCTGGTCTATTACTGAATGTAATTTTATTGCACTGTGATCTAAAAAAAACAATTTATTATTTCTGCCTTTCTGCACTTGATTGTGAGGTATTTTTGTCCTAATATATGGTCAATTTTTGTATAGGTTCCATAAATAGCCCAGAAGAAAGTGCACTCCTTCTGTCTCCATTCAGTTTTCTCCAATGATCAATCATACCTAACTTTTCTAGTATTTTATTTACCTCATTAAATTCTTTCTTATTTATTTTGTCTTACAATTTATCTACCTCTGAATGAGCAAGTTTGAGATCTACCACTATTATAGTTTTGCTGTCTATTTCTCCTGGTAGCTCTCTTAACACTACTTGGTGCATATATATTTAGTATTGATATTGTTTCATTATCTATGGTACCCTTTAGCAAAATATCGTTTCCTTCCTTATCTCTTATAATTATATCAATTTTTGCTTTTACTTGATCTGAGATCAGGATTGTTACCCCTGGTTTTTTACTTCATCTGAAGCACAATACATTCTGCTCTAGCCTGTTGTCTTTACTTTGTATGTATCACTCTGTTTAAATTTATTTCTTGTAAAGAGCATATTATAGGATTCTGACTTTTAATTTGGTCTGTCATCCTCTTCTGCTTTATGGAAGAGTTCACTCCATTCACATTTACAGTTAAAACTACTAATTTTGTATTTACTGTCATGTTATTTACTCCACATTACACTTTTTTGTTTCCTTTTCCCTTTTCCTTCATCCACAGTATTTTACTTGAGAGCAAAAGTAAAAAGTAAAAAGAAGTAAAAGCCATTGCCCTTTAGAACAGCTCCCTCATTCTTATATTTGTTTTCCTTGTATTTACCCAATGTCTTCCCTTTTATCTTTTCCCCTCCAACTTCACTAAAAGTTGAGAGAAGTTTCTCTGTGGAGCCAAATATGTTTAATATTCTTTCTTTGAAACAAATCTGATGAGAGTAAGATTCACAGAATATTTACCCCCTCCTCTCTTCTTTCCCTCAAATATAGTAGGTTTTCTTTGCCTCTTCATGGGATGTAATTTCTCTCATTTTACCTCCACTTTCCCCTGTTTCTGGTGCAATTCCCTTTGAATCTCTCCTTTATTTTTCATATTATAACAATAAAATCAAATTATACATGCACTCTCTTTGTATACGCATAATAGAAATAATAAGTTCTCAAGATTTCTTTTCTTTTGACTTTCTATACTTGTCTTGAGTTCTATATTTGGAAGTCATTTCTTTTTTGCTTGGCTCTGCTCTTTTCATCAGAAATAAATGGAATTCACCTGTTTTGTTTAATGTCCATCTTCTTCCCTGAAAGAAAATGCTCAGTTTAGCAGGATAATTTATTCTTGGCTGCAATTACAAGTTCTTTGCCTTTCAGAATATCAGACTCCAGGCCTTTTGATTCTTTAAGGTGAAAGCTGCTAGGTCCTGGGTAATCCTTTTTGTGGCTCCTAGATATTTGAATTATTTTTTTCTGGCTGCTTGTAATATTTTCCTTTGTATGAAATTTCTGAATTTTAGCCACAATATTACCTGGGATATCTTTCAGGAGTTGTTCAGTAGACTTTTTTAATGACTATGTTACATTCTGATTCTTTGATATTAGGGTAATTATTTTTGGTGATTTCCTGAAAAATGGTGCCTAAGCTCTTTTTTATCATGGTTTTCAAGAAGTCCAATAATCCTTAGATCGTCTCTCCTAGATCTATTTTCCAGGTCAGTTGTTTTCCCAAGTAGGTATCTTGAATTTTCTTCTATTTTTTCCATTTTTTTTGTTTGTTTACCTGACTGATTCTTGATGTCTCATCAAGATATTCATTTCCATTTGTTCAGTTCTGATTTTTAGTGAATTATTTTCTTCATTTTTTTTAGTTCTTTGGATTTTTTTTCCATTTCACAAATTCTGTTTTTCAGGGAACTGTTCTTTTTCCATTTTTTTTCAAATCTATCTTGTAATGATATGCTTTATTATAAAAATGGTGCCTAAGCTCTTTTTTATCATGGTTTTCAAGAAGTCCAATAATCCTTAGATCGTCTCTCCTAGATCTATTTTCCAGGTCAGTTGTTTTCCCAAGTAGGTATCTTGAATTTTCTTCTATTTTTTTCCATTTTTTTTGTTTGTTTACCTGACTGATTCTTGATGTCTCATCAAGATATTCATTTCCATTTGTTCAGTTCTGATTTTTAGTGAATTATTTTCTTCATTTTTTTTAGTTCTTTGGATTTTTTTTCCATTTCACAAATTCTGTTTTTCAGGGAACTGTTCTTTTTCCATTTTTTTTCAAATCTATCTTGTAATGATATGCTTTATTATATTATATGCCTTTTCCATTTCACTAAGTCTATTTTGTAGTGAATTTTGTCCAGATGATTCTGTGTAGCCTTTTCCAAACCCTCTTGCAAAGTTCTCATTTCCTTTCCCCATTTTTCTTGTAGCTCTCTTTTAAGATTCTTTTTAATTTCTTCTAGGAGAAATCTAGTGTGATGTGGACCATTTTATATCACACTTTGGGGCTTCATCTGGAGACAATCTGCTTTTTGTCTCCTCAGGGTTTGAAATCTGTTCTACTCTTTCATCATAAAAAGTATCAATGTCAGGGTTCTTTTGGATTTTTTTTACTCATTTTTGTTTTAAAGTTGAGATCTGCTTTCAGGTAAAGGGAGTTTGTACAACCTTCCTCTACAAGTGGTTATGGCTGTGCTATGTCAGTGCTGACTCACTAACAGTGCTAGGTGGGCGTGACCAGGTCCCATGAGATTGTGGCATTTCGGGATTCTCTATTTTGTGTTTGTGTTGGCTGTTTTCTAATTTCTCTTCTGATCTACTGGATTGTAAGAAGGGCAGAGTGGCCAACACTGACAATAAATTCACCCCTCTTCTCATTTTTTATTTCCTTTCTAATCTTGGCTGCATTGATTTTGTTTATTCAAAACCTTTTTAATTTGCTGTAATCAAAGTTTTCCATTTTGCATTTCATAATGGCCTCCGATTTTTCTTTGGCCATAAATCATATGTAGGTATATGACACATTTCCGACATTATTTGCCAGTTTTCTTAGAAAGTTTATTTTTCAGATAACCTTACAAATTGAAACTTTGGGGTTTATCAATCTCAAACAGTAGATTACTATAGTTATTAATTATCATGTCATGTGTGTTAAATTTATTCCATTGATCCACAAATCTGATTTTAATAATCAGTACCATATGGTTTTGATAACTGTTGCTTTATAAAATAATTTTAGATCTGGTATTGTTAGGCCACCATCCTTTGCATTTTTGTCCATTAATTCTCTTGGTATTATTGATCTTTTGTTCTTGCAGAAAAAATTTATCATTTTTTCCTAGTTCTGCGACATAATTTTGTCAGATTGATTTGAGTGGCACTGAACAAGTAGTTTAATTTATGTAGAATTGTCATTTTATTATATTAACTCAGCCTTCCTATGAGTAATTGATATTTTCCCAAGTGTTTATATCTGACTTTGTGTGAGAAGTGTTTTGTAATTGTGTTCATATAGTGATTAGATTTTTCTTGGCATATAGACACTCAAATATTTCATTTTTGTACTGTTATTATAAATGGAATTTTTCTATCTATTGTGGCTAGGTTTTTTTTAGTAACATATAGAGATGCTGATGAGTTGTGTGGGTTTATTTTATAGCCTGCAATTTTTCTAAAGTTGCTAATTGTTTCAGGGCTCTTAAGATTCTCTAAACATACTATCATATCATTTCAAAGAGTGATAGTTTTGTCTCCTCATTGCCTGGTTTAATTTTTTCAATTTCTTTTTTTTATTGTTAAAGCCAACATTTTTAGTATAATAGTAGTACAACTGAATAATAGTAGTGATAATAGGCATCCTTGTTTCATCTCTGATTTTTATGGTACTTTGTCTAGCTTCTCCCCATTACAAATAATGCTTGCTAATGGTTTTACATACATGGTGCTTATTTTAAGGAAAACTCCATTTACTCCAAAGCTTTCCAGTGATTTTTAATAGTAATGAGTTTGTCAAAAACTTTTTTTGAATCTATTTAAATTATCATATGATTTCTGTTAGTTTTGTTATTGATATTGTCAATTATGCCAATAGTTTTCCTTATATTGAATCTTACATTCCTTACATTACTGGTATAAATCCCACTTGGTTGTAGTGTATTATCTTGCTGATAAGTTGTTGTAATCTCTTTGCTAATATTTTATTTAAATTTTGCATCAATATTCATTAGAAAGATTGATCTGTAATTTTCTTTCTCTGTTTTTGGCTTCCTGGTATGGACTATTACTTTTCAAATGCACCTTACTACTTTCACATTATCTATGTTGTTATTATCAGGATTTCTTGGAATATTTTAGTCATCTTTATCACAAAACTCTTATTTTATAAGGTATCACTTAAATAAAGTATCACTTCTGTCAGAGGTAAATATAGTTTATATTCTTCATTACATAACCTCTCACCTCCTTTGCTTCCTCCACAAATTGTCACTTTCTCTTTTGTCTTTTTATTCTTGCCCTTTTCTCTAGTTCTTTTTGCATTTTCTACAAAAAAAAAAAATTCAGGTCTTCTCTGACTTCTCAATACTTCTCTTGCAAGTGTGAAGTGTTTAATTCTATATTACATTCTAGATATACACTACATATACTACAACAGCTACTACTAATACTACAATTACTACCACCACCACCACCACCACTACTAACTCACCTTACTATAGTATTTCATAGCTTTACAAAAATTCCTACAATGAACAAGGAGGTTAGATCCCATGGTATAAATGTCCATATAAATATATTAAAGCAAAAAGGTTCAGTGATTTGCTTATAGTCACATGCTTTATCAATTCGAGAAAATGTCAAATTCTTTCTCTCCAACTTTGACTTGGTCTCTGCCTTCTAAATGTATTAATCTAGTTAAGTTTATTTCCAAGGAACTGAACAGTATTTTTTAATAGTTTTTATTCACCAGATATTTGCATGGATAATTTTACAACATTGACAATTGCCAAACTATTTGTTCCAATTTTTCTCCTCCCCCCCTCGATGGCAGGGTGACCAATCCATGTTAAATATGTTAGAGTATAAATTAAATACAATATATGTATACAGGACCAAACAGTTGTTTTGCTGAACAAAAAGAATCGGACTTTGAAATACTGTACATTTAGCCTGTGAAGGAAATCCAAAACGCAGGTGGACAAAATTAGAGGGATTAGAAATTCCAATAGTGTTTCATAGTCATCTCCCAGAGCTCTTTTGCTGGGTGTAGCTGGTTCAGTTCATGACTGCTCTATTGGAACTGATTTGGTTCATCGCAATGTTAAAGAAGGCCACGTCCATCAGAATTGATCATTATACAGTATTGTTGTTGAAGTATATAATGATCTCCTGGTCGTGCTCATTTCACTCAGCATCAGTTTCTGCAAGTCTCATCCTGTTGGTCATTTCTAACAGAACAATAATATCCCATAATATTCATATACCACAATTTATTCAGCCAATCTCCAATTGATGGGCATCCACGTAGTTTCCAGTTTCTGGCCACCACAAAGAGGGCTGCCACAAACATTTTTGCACATATAGGTACCTTTCACTTCTTTAAGAACTCTTTGGGATACAAACCCAGTAGCAATGCTGCTGGGTCAACTTTTTGAGCATAGTTCCAAATTGCTCTCCAGAATGGCCAGATGTATTCACAGTTCCACCAACAATGTATCAGTGTCCCTGTTTTCCCACATCCCCTCCAACATTATGCATAACCTTTCTGTGTCATTCTAGCCAATCTGACAGATGTGTAGTGGTATCTCAGAGTTGTCTTAATTTGCATTTCTCTGATTATTAATGATTTGGAGCATCTTTTCGTATGACTAGAAATAGTTTCAATTTCTTTATCCGAGAATTATCTGTTCATATCCTTTGTCCATTTATCAATTGGAGATTGGCTTGATTTCTTATATATTAGAGTCAATTCTCCATATATTTTGGAAATGAGGCTTTTATCTGAAGCTTTGACTATAAAAATGTTTTCCCAGTTTATTGTTTTCCTTCTAATCTTATCTGCATTTATTATGTTTGTACAAAAAATTTTCAATTTGATATAATCAAAGCTTTCTATTTTGTGATAAATAATGATCTCTAGTTCCTCTTTGGTCATGAATTCATTCCTCTTCGACAGGTCTGAGAGGTAAACTATCCTATGTTCCTCTAATTTATTCATAATATCATTCTTTATTCCTAGGTCATGAACCCATTTTGACCTGAACTTGATATACAGTGTTAAGTGTGGAGCAATGCCTGGTTTCTGCCATACTAATTTCCAATTTTCCCAGCAATTTTTGTCAAACATTGAGTTCTTATCCCAAAGGCTGGGGTCCTTGGGTTTGTCAAACACTAGGTTGTTAGAGTTATTAATTATTTTGTCCTTTGGACCTAACCTATTCTACTGAACAACTAGTCTATTTCTTGGTCAATACCAAATGGTTATGGTAACCACTGCTTTATAATATAATTTTAGATGTGGTACAGCAAGGCCACCTTCATTTGATTTTTTTTTCATTAATTCCCTTGATATTCTTAATCTTTTGTTTCTCTATATGAACTTTGTTGTTATTTTTTCTAGGTCATTAAAATATTTTTTGGGGAGTCTGATTGGTATAGCGCTAAATAAATAGATTAGTTTAGGTAGGATTGTCATCTTTATTATATTTGCTCGCCCTATCCAAGAGCATTTAATATCTTTCCAATTGGTTAGATCGGGCTTAATTTGTGTGGAAAGTGTTTTGTAGTTTTGCTCATATAGTTTCTGATTTTCCCTCAGTAGATAGATGCCCAAATATTTTATACTATCAGTAGTTACTTTAAATGGAATTTCTCTCTGTAACTCTAACTGTTGGACTTTGTTAGTGATATATAAGAATGCTGATGATTTATGTGGATTTATTTTGTATCCTGAAACTTTGCTAAAGGTGTGGATTATTTCTAATAGCTTTTTAGTTGAATCTTTGGGGTTCTCTATGTATACCATCATATCATCCACAAAGACTGATATTTGGTTTCCTCATTACCCACTCTAATTCCTTTAATCTCTCTCTCCACTCATTGCCAAAGCTAGTGTTTCTAATACAATATTGGATAGTAATGATGATAGTGGACAATCTTGTTTCACCCCTGATCTTATTGGAATGGTTGCAATCTTTCTCCCTTACATATGATGCTTATTGATAGTTTTAAATAGATGCTACTGATTATCTTAAGGAAAAGTCCATTTATTCCTATACTCTCAAGTGTTTTTAATAGGAATTGTTGTTGGATTTTATCAAGTGCTTTTTCTGCATCTATTGAGATGATCATATGATTTTTGTTAATTTGATTATTAATATGGCCAATTATACTAATGGTTTTCCTAATATTGAACCAGCCCTGCATTCCTAGTATGAATCCTACTTGATCATGATATATTATCCTGGGGATGATTTTCTGCAGTCTTTTTGCTAATATCTTATTTAGGATTTTAGCATTAATATTTATTAGGGAAATTGGTCTATAGTTTTCTTTCTCCATTTTCAATCTACCTGATTTGGGTATCAGTACCATGTCTGTGTCATAAAAGGAATTTGGCAGGACTCCTTCATTCAATATTTTTTATATAGTTTATATATAACATTGGAGCTAATTGTTATTTGAATGTTTGGTAGAATTCACCTGTGAATCCATCTGGTCCTGGAGATTTTTTCTTAGCGAGTTGATTAATAGCTTGCTCTATTTCTTTTTTCTGAAATGGGACTATTTAAGCAATGTATTTCCTCCTCTGTTAATCTGGAAAGCCTATACTTTTGGAGATAGTCCTCCATTTCACTTAGGTTATCAAATTTATTGGCATAAAGTTGGGCAAAGTAAAGCCTTATTATTTCTCTAATTTCCTCCTCATTGGTGGACAGTTCCCCCTTTTCATTTTTAAGACTAACAATTTGATTTTCCTCTCTCCTTTTTCTAATCAGATTATCTATTTTATTGTTTTTTTCATAGAACCAACTCTTCATTTTATTTATTAGTTCAATAGTATTTTTACTTTCAATATTATTAATTTCTCTTTTTAATTTTAGAATTTCAAGTTTAGTATTTGATTGGGGATTTTTAATTTGGTTTTTTTCTAGCTTTTTAAGTTGCAAGCCAAATTCATTGATCTTCTTTTTCTTTATTTTATTCAAGTAAGCCTCTAAAGATATAAAGTTTCCCCTTATTACCGCTTTAGCTGCATCCCACAAATTTTGGTATGATGTCTCATCATTGTTATTATCTTGAGTGAAATTATTAATTGCGTCTATAATTTGCTGTTTCACCCAATCATTCTTTAAGATGAGATTATTTAGTTTCCAATTTTTTTTTTTTTATCTATTTACCCCTAACTTTTTGGTAAACGTAGTTTTTATCACATCGTTATCTGAAAAAGCCTTTACTATTTCTGCCTTCCTGCATTTAATTTTGAGATCTTTATGCCCTAATATATGGTCAATTTTTGTCTACGTTCCATGAACTGCTGAAAAGAAAGTATACTCCTTTCTGTCATCATTCAGTTTTTTCCAAAGATCTATCATACCTAATTTAACTAATATTTGATTTACCTCTTTAATTTCTTTCTTATTTTTTTGGTGGTTTGATTTATCTAATTCTGAGAGTGCAAGGTTGAGATCTCTCACTATTATAGTTTTGCTGTCTATTTCTTCTTGCAACTTTCTTAATTTCTCCTTTAGAAAACTAGATGCTATACTACTTGGTGCATATATGTTTAGTATTGATGTGGCTTCACTGTCTATGCTACCTTTTACCAAGATATAATTTCTTTCCTTATCTCTTTTGATTAGATCATTTTTTGCTTTTGATTGATCTGAGATAAGGATGGCTACCCCTGCTTTTTTTTACTTCACTTGAAGCATAGTAAATTCTGCTCCAGTCTTTTACCTTTACTCTTTAAGTATCTCCCTGCTTTAAATGTTTTTCCTTAACAGTATTTTTTAATGTTAAATGAATGGATATGTCTTGAGAATCATCATTTTGCATATCAATATTTATTCTGGTCAATTGTAAATGGAGATATAGGAAGTATAGGAAATTTGGTTCAATATTTAATTCTACAGAGATTCTTAAATTAGTGTCATTGAACTCATTTTAAAAATATTTTCACATATGTGGTTTTCTGTGTAATTCTATGTAATTTTTTTATCCATTTAAAATATTATTTTAAGAAAGCATCCATAGACTGTTCCTGATTGCAAAAGGGATCCAATATACATAAAAATATTAAAAACCCCTCATAAAGATTTTTTTTTACATTTGAATTAAATCAATCAATAAGTGTTTATTAAGAGACGGCTGTATACTAGGAACTGAACAAGTCAATGAGGATACTAAAACAAAGGGTAAACGTCTCTATGATGATCTAAGTTTTTTCTTATTATTAGTTGTACTTTACCCTAAATGATCATTAGAAACTTTGCATAATTCTTCTTGAGATGACAAGGAATTGAAAATTTGAATAGTTGTAATAGAATTATTGTAGAGGGCTGCAGATAGTGGGGTTCTCTAAGTAAGGTATAAGACCCTTCAGCCCAGAGGAAACATTATAGAAATATCTAGTTTGGCTCCCCATTTTTCCCTTTGGCTCTCCTTTCCCCTTGAGAAGTCAGGGAGGGTGTGAATACCTGTGTTCTACTTGAAGCAAGGATACTTACAGCAGGGTGCTTACTCAGTGTGATTGATGAGATAATGGTTCTCTGCTTTCTTGAGAAATCAGGGAGTGCATGTTTACTTCCCTTTCATGCTCTCCCCCTTCCTGAGAAGTCAGGGAGCATGTGACCTCCTGTGTTCTACTTGAAGCAAGGGATAATTATAGTAAAGAGAGGCATTTACATATCAATAGAAGAGTGCTTATAGTTAACACATTCACAATGTGCTGTGGTGATATAATGCTACCATTTAGCACTTGTGCAGTGTGTTGTGGTGATGTAGTGATGTAATGGTTCTATAAGTTGGCACATGCTCAGTTTGCTGTAGTGATGTAATTTTACTAAAGTATTTAAGGGCTGATAAGACTTGAAATAAAAGGACTCCATCTTTGACCATCTGTTTGGTGACTCTCCTGCCTTTATCATTCCTACTCCACCTAAAGCCAAGGCTCATCCAGAGATCCTCCAGAGAGCTAGTCTGGACAATATAGAATATTATTATATCATAGGAAAAGACAAATGATACGGTTTCCAAAAAAGCCTGGGAAGACTTATGTGAATTTATGCAGAATGAAGTGAGCAGAAAGAGGAGATTATTTTTCACAGCAACAACAATGTTATACTGATGATTAACTGTGAAAATTTGGCTACTGTAATCAATAAAATGATGTAAGACAGTTCTAAAGGACTTATGATGAAAAAAATTGCTGTCTACCTCCAAAGCAAGACTTGATGAATTGTGTGCAAATTGAAACACACACACACACACACACACACTATATACACACTCACACTCACATATATTTGCACTTAATTTTTCTTCTCTTCTTTTACATTATGGTAACTAGTTTAGCATGATTTCACAAGTGTAAGTAGATATATTACTTGTTTTGTAAACAGATAGGTTATGGGAAAAACGGAATAAGAATTTTAATTCAATTTTTATCAATGTAATAGTATAAGTGATAAAATTAAAAAATAAAGAATCGTCACTATTGATCATCTAGTGTGCACAATATAAAATGCTAGTATTTGTAGATCTCAAAGATAATTTCTCCAAGGCTAATTACAAAAATTGAAAATTTCATATACTTAATTCTTCTTAATTGTGTTTTTGTTATTGAATACTTTTTAACAGGGTTTGGGTATCATTATAAACAGATATAAATTTTACCTTTTAGAACCCAAATTAAAATGTTGAAGGACTTCCGGCCAAGATGATGGCATGGAGGCAGACAGCTTCTTGAGCTCCGTGTTTTCTCTCAGGGCTTACTTCATGACAAGCCTCAGAGTTAATGCTTGAGTGGAAAAGAAACCCACAAATAATCACCAACAGAAGACATCCTTGAAATTCACCAGAGAAGGTCTGTGTTTGCTTGGGGGAGGTTCAAACACACTGGGCTCAGATTGAGGGCAGGCAAGGCAGAGCAAGACAGACAACTCACACAGCTCAGACCATAGGGGGGAGGGATACAATATCTGCCGCTTCTGCAAAAAGACTTTTATCCCAGTGTGGATATTCCGTCTTGGCAGCAAGCCAGGAGAAGAGGAGAGGGTGTAAATACCTGAGATGAAGAATAAAATCCCAGAAAGCTAGCGTCCTTCGGAACCTGGCCACATCCAACCCCCACCTGGAGTGACTGAGTGCGTTCTCAGAGCCTCAGAGCTCAGACACAGCGCAGCCATCACTGTACTGTAAGTGGCTTGCTGCTGCCCTCCCCCTCAGTCTGTAGAGGAAGCCCATTAACACAATCCAGCGCCATCCCCCCAAAAACAGACCAATTGTTTCTCTTGCTAATTTGTTTTCTTCAATTCTGCTATGACAAAATGAACAAAAAATTCAAAAGGGCTCTAACCATTGACAGCTTCTGTATGGAGAGAGAGCAGACTTCAAATACTGAGGAGACTAAAAACAGAATGTCCCCAGAGGAATGCCCTAAGGGGGATATGGTCTGCTCCTCAATACAAAATAATCTGATAGAGGAAATCAAAAAGGCTTTCAAAAGAGAGCTAGAAGAGAAATGGGAAAAGGAAAGGGAAGCTTGGCAAGAGAGCCTGGAGAAGTTATCCAGAGTGTATAAAGAAATCAAATCATTGAGAAACAAAATTAGTGAATTGGAAAAGGTAAACAACTCCAAGGAAAACAGGATTAGTGAGCTGAATAAAGAAAACATCTCTCTAAAAAATAAAATGGATAAAATGGGAAAAAATTCCATAGAAGAAAAAAACTCACTTAAAAACACAATTGGACAATTACAAAAAGATAGAAAAAAAGTGAGTGAAGAAAATACCTCATTGAAAATTTGACTCGAACAAGTAGAAATGAATAACTCAAGGAGAAACCAAGAAGTAGTCAAGCAAAACCAGAGAAATGAAACATTTGAAAAGATTATCAAGTACCTTATTAGAAAGACAGCAGACTTGGAAAACAGATCCAGGAGAGACAATTTGAGAATAATTGGACTCCCTGAAAAATGTGAGGAAAAAAGAGCTTGGACACTATTTTCAAGGAAATTATCAAAGATAACTGCCCAGATGTTTTGGAAACAGAGGGTAAATAGATATTGAAAAAATTAATCTATCACCTACTGAAAGGGGCCCTAAAATCAAAACACCAAGAAATATAGTGGCCAAGTTCAAGAACCATCAGACTAAAGAAAAAATACTGAAAGCTGCTAGAAAAAAGCAATTCATGCTATTGGGCTTATATCCCAAAGAAATACTAAAGAACTGAAAGGGACCTGCATGTGCCAAAATGTTTGTGGCAGCTCTTTTTGTAGTAGCTAGAAACTGGAAGATGAATGGATGTCCATCAATTGGAGAATGGTTGGGTAAATTATGGTATCTGAAGGTTATGGAATATTATGCTCTGTAAGAAATGACCAGCAGGAGGAATACAGAGAGGCTTGGAGAGACTTACATCAACTGATGCTGAGTGAAATGAATAGAACTTGAAGATCTCTGTACACTTCATTGTTATATGAAGATGTATTCTGATGGAAGTGGATATCTTCAACACAAAGAAGATCCAACTCACTTCAAGTTGATCAATAATGGACAGAAATAACTACACCCAGAGAAGGAACACTTGGAAGTGAATGTAAATTGTTAGCACTACTGTTTATCTACCCAGGTTACTTATACCTTCAGAATCTAATACTTAATGTGCAACAAGAAAATGGTATTTACCACATATATTGTATCTGGGTTATATTGTAACATATGTAAAATGTTTGGGATTGCCTGTCATTGGGGGGAGGGAGTGAAGGGAAGGGGGGATAATTTGGAAAAATGAATACAAGGGATAATATTATAAAAAAATTTACTCATGCATATATACTGTGGAAAAAAATTCTAAATAAAATTTTAAAAAATGAATGAAAACCAAAAAGAAAAAAAAAAACAAAAAGAAAAAAAAAAAGAAAAAAGCAATTCAGATATGGAGGAGCCACAATAAGGATAACCCAGAATCTAGCAGTGTCTACATCAAAAAAAACAAAGGGCCTGGAAGATGATATTTCAAAAGGCTAAGGAACTTGGTAAGCAGCCAAGAATGACTTACACAGCAAAAATGAGCATTGTATTCCAGGGAAAAAGATGGACATTTAATGAAATAAATGAATTCCATCTATTCTTGATGAAAAAAACCAGACCTTCATAAAATGTTTGAATTTCAAATACAGATCTCAAGAGATTTCTAAAAAAGTAAAAAGAAATCTTGAGAACTATACTGCTGCCATAGAAATATGTAAAGCAAACATGTATAATTTGTCCTAGAAACTAGAGGTGGAAAGGAAATTATATTATAAAAAAGGGTAAAGTGGTGGTACTACATCTCATGAAGAGGCAAAGATAAGCTATTATATCTGAGAGAAAGAAAGGAGGGAGATGAACATAGTGTGTATCAATAGACATATTCAATTTATAGTGAAACTTCTTCCACTTTATTGACAAGTGAGAGGGAAGGAGTAAGCTAAGGGGAAGGGAATACAGAAATTGTGAGGAAAAGGGGTAAAATAAGGGGAGGAACTTTAAGGTGGGGAAGGGATACTAAAAAGGGAGGACTGTGAAAAGCAAGTGGTGTTCACAAGTTTAATACTGGGTAGGCAGGTAAGAGGGAAGGAAAGGAGAAAAGCATAAGCAGGGGTTAACAGGATGGCAAGCAATATAGAATTAGTTATTCTAACCATAAATGTGAATGGGGTAAAACTCCCTCATAAAGAGGAAGCAGTTAGCAGACTGGATTAAAATTCAGAATCCTACTATATGTTGTTTAGAGGAAAGACATTTGAAACAGGATGATACATTCAAAATAAAAGTAAAATGGTGGAACAGAATCTACTATGCTTCAGGCAAAGCCAAAAAAGCAGGGGTAGCCATCCTCATCTCAGACCAAGCAAAAACAAAATTTGATCTAATTAAAAGAGATAAGGAAGGGCATTATATCCTGCTAAAAGGTAGCATCAATAATGAAGCAGTATCAATATTAAACATATATGCACCAAGTGGTCCAGCATCTAAATTCTTAAAAGAGAAATTAAGAGAGCTGCAAGAAGAAATAGACAGTAAAACAATAATAGTGGAAGATCTCAACCTTGCACTCTCAGAATTAGATAAATCAAACCACAAAATAAATAAGAAAGAAGTCAAAAAGGTAAATACCATACTAGGAAAGTTTGATATGATAGATCTTTGGCAAAAGCTAAATGGAGACAGAAAGGAGTATACTTTCTTCTCAGCAGTTCATGGAAGCTATATAAAAATTGACCATATACTAGGGCATAAAAACCTCAAAATCAAATGCAGTAAGGAAGAAATAGTTAATACATCCTTTTCAGACCACAATGCAATCAAAATTACATTTAATAAAAAGCCCGGGGAAAATAGACCAAAAAATAATTGGAAACTAAATAATCTTATACTAAAGAATGATTGGGTAAAACAGCAAATCATAGATATAATTAATAACTTCACCCAAGAAAATGACAATAATGAGACATCTTACCAAAATGTGTGGGATACAGCCAAAGGAGTAATAAGGGGAAGTTTTATATCTCTACAGGTCTACTTGCATAAAATAGAGAAAGAGAGGGCCAACAAATTGGGCTTACAACTAAAATTGCTAGAAAAGGAACAAATTAAAAAAAAAAAAAAAAAAAAAAAACAGACAAACACAAAACTTGAAATTCTAAAAATAAAAGGTGAGATTAATAAAATTGAAAGTAAAAAAAAAAAACAACTATTGAATTAATTAATAAAACTAAGAGTTTGTTCTATGAAAAAAGCAACAAAATAGACAAACCCTTAGTAAACCTGATTAAGAAAAGGGAAAGAGAAAAAGCAAATTGTTAGTCTTGAAAATGAAAAGGGAGAACTCACCACTAATTAAGAGGAAATTAGAACAATAGTTGGGAGCTACTTTGCTCGACTTTATGCCAATAAATTGGATAACTTAAATGAAATGGAAGAATACCTTCAAAAATATAGCTTGCCCAGATTAACAGAGGAAGAAGTAAGTAGTCTAAATAGTCCCATCTCAGAAAAAGTAATAGACCAAGCCATTAACCAACTCCCTAAGAAAAAATCCCCAGGACCAGATGGATTTACATGTGAATTCTACCAAACATTTAAAGAACAACTAACTCCAATGCTATGTAAACTATTTGAAAAATTAGGGATTGAAGGAGTCCTACCAAATTCCTTTTATGACACAGACATTGTACTGATACCAAAACCAGGGAGATCAAAAAGTGAGAAAGAACACTGTAGACCAATTTCCTTAATGAATATTGATGCTAGGACTTCTGGCCAAGATGGTGGCGTGGAGGCAGACAGCTGTTTGAGCTCCTCGTTTTCTCTCAGAACTTACTTCATGACAAGCCTCTGACTTAATGCTTGACCAAGAAAGAAATCCACAAATAATCACCAAGAGAAGACATCCTTAAAAGTCGCCAGAAAAGGTCTGTGTTTGCTTGGGGGAGGGTCAATCAGACTGGGCGCAGACTGAGGGCAGGCAGCCAGAGCAAGACAGGCAGCTCACACAGCTCAGACCAGAGGGGGAGGGGTGTACAGTACAGTCATTGCTGATCTGTTCATGACTCTCTGCTGCCCTACCCCCAGTCTATAGAGGAAGCCCATTAATACCAACCAGCCCCATACCTGACCAATTGTTTCTCTTGTCAGTTTGTTTTCTTTGATTCCTACTCTGACAAAATGAACAAAAAATTCAAAAGGGCTCTAACCATTGACAGCTTCTGTGTGGAGAGGGAGCAGACTTCAAATGCTGAGGAGACTAGGAACAGACTGTCCCCAGATGTATCCCCTGGGAGGGATATAAGCTGCTCCTCAATACAAAAGAACCTCATAGAGGAAATCAAAAAGGCTCTCACAAGAGAGCTGGAAGAGAAATGGGAAAAGGAAAGGGAAGCTTGGCAAGAGAGCCTGGAGAAGTCATCCCATGCATTCAAAGACAGAGTGGATAAAGAAATCAAATCATTGAGAAACAAGATTAGTGAGCTGGAAAAGGTAAACAACTCCAAGGAAAACAGGATTAGTGAGCTGGAAAAGGTAAACAACTCCAAGGAAAACAGGATTAGTGAGCTGAAAAAAGAAATCAGCTCTCTAAAAAATAAAATGGATAAAATGGAAAAAAATTCCATAGAAGATAAAAACTCAATTGGACAATTACAAAGAGATATAAAAAAAGTGAGTGAAGAAAATACATCATTGAAAACTAGACTGGAACAAGTAGAAATGAATGACTCAAGGAGAAACCAAGATGTAGTCAAGCAAAACCAGAGAAATGAAACAATTGAAAAGAATGTCAAGTACCTTACCAGAAAGACATCAGACCTGGAAAACAGATCCAGGAGAGACAATTTGAGAATAATCGGACTCCCTGAAAAATGGGAGGAAAAAAAGAGCTTGGACACCATTTTCGAGGAAATTATCAAAGAGAACTGCCCAGACGTTCTGGAAACAGAGGGTAAAATAGACATTGAAAAAATTCATTGATCACCTACTGAAAGGGACCCTAAAATCAAAATGCCAAGAAATATAGTGGCTAAGTTCAAGAACCATCAGACAAAGGAAAAGATATTGGAAGCTGCTAGAAAAAAGCAATTTAGATATGGAGGAGCCACAATAAGGATAACCCAGGATCTAGCAGCATCCACATTAAAAGAACGCAGGACCTGGAACATGATATTCTGAAAGGCTAAGGAACTTGGTATGGAGCCAAAAATAACTTACCCAGCAAGAATGAGCATCGTTTTCCAGGGAAGAAGATGGACATTTAACGAAATAAATAAATTCCATCTATTTTTGATGAAAAAGCAGACTTACATAAAAGGTTTGATCTTCAAATACAGAACTCAAGAGATTTCTGAAAAGGTAAAAAGAAATCTTGAGAACTATACTTCTGTCAAAAAAATATGTAAAGAACATATGTACAATTTGTCTTAGAAACTAGAGGTGGAAAGGAGATTATATTATAAAAAAGTGTAAAGTGGTGGTACTACAACTCATGAAGAGGCAAAGGTAACCTATTATATCTGAGAGAAAGAAAGGAGGGAGATGAACATAGCGTGTATCAATAGACATATTCAATTTATGGTGAAACTTCTTCCACTTCATTGAAAAGTGAAAGGGAAGGAGTAAGGTAAGGGGAAGGGAATACAGTAATTTCGAGGAAAAGGGGTAAAATAAGGGGAGGATCTTTAAGATGGGGGAGGGATCCTAAAAAGGGAGGACTGTGAAAAGCAAGTGGTGTTCACCAGTTTAATACTGGATAGGAGGGTAAAAGGGAAGGAAAGGGGAAAAGCATAAGCAGGGGTTAATAGGATGGCAAGCAATATAGAATTAGTCCTTCTAACCATAAATGTGAATGGGGCAAACTGCCTCATAAAGAGGAAGCAGTTAGCAGACTGGATTAAAAGTCAGAGTCCTACTATATGTTGTTTACAGGAAACACACCTGAAACAGGGTGAGACATTCAAACTAAAAGTAAAAGGGTGGAGCAGAATCTATTATGCTTCAGGCAAAACCAAAAAAGCAGGAGTAGCCATCCTCATCTCAGATCAAGCAAAAACAAAAATTGATTTAATTAAAAGAGATAAGGAAGGGCATTATATCCTGCTAAAGGGAAGCATCAATAGTGAAGCAGTATCAATATTAAACATGTATGCACCAAGTGGTCCAGCATCTAAATTCTTAAAAGAGAAATTAAGAGAGCTGCAAGAGGAAATAGATAGCAAAACTATAATAGCAGGAGATCTCAACCATGCACTCTCAGAATTAGATAAATCAAACCACGAAATAAATAAGAAAGAAGTCAAAGAGGTAAATAGAATACTAGAAAAGTTTGATATGATAGATCTTTGGCGAAAGCTAAATGGAGACAGAAAGGAGTATACTTTCTTCTCAGCAGTTCATGGAACCTATACAAAAATTGATCATATACGAGGGCATAAAAACCTCAAAATCAAATGCAGTAAGGCAGAAATAGTAAATGCATCCTTTTCAGACCATAATGCAATCAAAATAACATTTAATAAAAAGCCAGGGGAAAATAGACCAAAAAATAATTGGAAACTAAATAATCTTATACTAAAGAATGATTGGGTAAAACAGCAAATCATAGACATAATTAATAACTTCACCCAAAAAATGTCAATAATGAAACATCATACCAAAATGTGTGGGATACAGCCAAAGCAGTAATAAGGGGAAGTTTTATATCTCTACAGGACTACTTGTATAAAATAGAGAAAAGAGGGCCAACGAATTGGGCTTACAACTAAAATTGCTAGAAAAGGAACAAATTAAAAACCCCCAGACAAACACAAAACTTGAAATTCAAAAAATAAAAGGTGAGATTAATAAAATTGAAAGTAAAAAAACTATTGAATTAATTAATAAAACTAAGAGTTGGTTTTATGAAAAAACCAACAAAATAGACAAACCCTTAGTAAACCTGATTAAAAAAAGGAAAGAGAAAAAGCAAATTGATAGTCTTGAAAATGAAAAGGGTGAATTCACCACTAATGAAGAGGAAATTAGAACAATAGTTAGGAGCTACTTTGCTCAACTTTATGCCGATAAATTCGATAACTTAAATGAAATGGAAGAATACCTTCAAAAATATAGCTTGCCCAGATTAACAGAGGAAGAAGTAAGTAGTCTAAATTGTCCCATCTCAGAAAAATAAATAGACCAAGCTATTAACCAACTTCCTAAGAAAAAGTCCCCAGGATCAGATGGATTTACAGGTGAATTCTACCAAACATTTAAAGAACAACTAACTCCAATGCTATGTAAACTATTTGAAAAAATAGGGATTGAAGGAGTCCTACCAAATTCCTTTTATAACACAGACATGGTACTGATACCTAAACCAGGTAGATTGAAAACTGAGAAAGAAAACTATAGACCAATTTCCTTAATGAATATTGATGCTAAAATCTTAAATAAGATATTAGCAAATAGACTTCAGAAAATCATCCCCAGGATAATACACTATGACCAAGTGGGATTTATACCAGGAATGCAGGGCTGGTTTAATATTAGGAAAACTATTAGTATAATTGACCATATTAATAATCAAATTAATAAAAACCATATGATCATCTCAATAGATGCAGAAAAGGCATTTGATAAAGTCCAACATCCATTCCTACTAAAAACGCTTGAGAGTATAGGAATAAATGGACTATTCCTTAAAATAATAAGGAGCATATGTTTAAAACCGTCAGTAAACATCATATGTAATGGTGATAAACTAGAACCTTTCCCTGTAAGATCAGGAGTGAAACAAGGTTGCCCACTATCACCATTACTATTCAATATAGTACTAGAAACTCTAGCCTTGGCAATAAGAGCCGAGAAAGAGATCCAAGGAATTAGAGTAGGAAATGAAGAAATCAAATTGTCACTTTTCGCAGATGACATGATTGTATACTTAAAGAACCCCAAAGACTCTGCTAAAAAGCTATTAGAAATAATTCAGAATTTTAGCAAAGTCGCAGGATACAAAATAAATCCACATAAATCCTCAGGATTTTTATACATTACCAACACAATCCAACAGCAAGAGATACAAAGAGAAATTCCATTCAAAATAACAGTCGATAATATAAAATATTTGGGAATATATCTACCAAAGGAGAGTCAGGAATTATATGAGCAAAATTACAAAACACTTGCCACAAAAATAAAGTCAGATTTAAATAATTGGAAGGACATTCAGTGTTCTTGGATAGGCCGAGCGAATATAATAAAGATGACAATACTCCCCAAACAAATCTATTTATTTAGTGCTATACCAATCAGACTCCCAAGAAACTATTTTAATGACCTAGAAAAAATAACAACAAAATTCATATGGAAGAATAAAAGGTCGAGAATTGCAAGGGAACTAATGAAAAAAGAGTCAGAGGAAGGTGGTCTTAGTGTACCTGATTTAAAGCTATATTATAAAGCAACGGTCACCAAAACCATTTGGTATTGGCTAAGAAATAGACTAGTTGATCAGTGGCATAGGTTAGGTTCACAGGGCAAGATAGTGAATAAAAATAGCAATCTAATCTTTGACAAACCCAAAGATCCCAAATTTTGGGATAAGAATTCATTATTTGACAAAAACTGCTGGGAAAACTGGAAATTAGTATGGCAGAAACTAGGCAGGGACCCACATTTAACACCACATACTAAGATTAGATCAAAATGGGTACAAGATTTAGGCATGAAGAACGAAATCATAAATAAATTGGAGGAACATGGGATGGTTTACCTCTCAGACTTGTAGAGGAGGAAGGAGTTTGTGTCCAAGGGAGAACTAGAGACCATTATTGATCACAAAATAGAACATTTTGATTACACCAAATTAAAAAGTTTCTGCACAAACAAAACTAATGCAAACAAGATTAGAAGGGAAGTAACAAATTGGGAAAAAATATTTATAGTTAAGGGTTCTGATAAAGGCCTCATCTCCAAAATATACAGAGAATTGACTTTAATTTATAAGAAATCAAGCCATTCTCCAATTGATAAATGGTCAAAGGATATGAACAGACAATTTTCAGATGATGAAATTAAAACTATTTCCACTCATATGAAAGAGTGTTCCAAATCACTATTGATCAGAGAAATGCAAATTAAGACAACTCTGAGGTATCATTACATACCTGTCAGATTGGCTAAGATGATAGGAACAAATAACGATGAATGTTGGAGGGGCTGTGGGAAAACTGGGACACTGATGCATTGTTGGTGGAGTTGTGAAAGAATCCAACCATTCTGGAGAGCAATCTGGAATTATGCCCAAAAAGTTATCAAAATGTGCATACTCTTTGACCCAGCCATACTACTACTGGGCTTATACCCCAAGGAACTACTAAAGAAGGGAAAGGGACCTGTATGTGCCAAAATGTTTGTGGCAGCCCTTTTCATAGTGGCTAGAAGCTGGAAGATGAATGGATGTCCATCAATTGGAGAATGGTTGGGTAAACTATGCTATATGAATGTTATGGAATATTATTGTTCTATAAGAAATGACCAACAGGAGAAATACAGAGAGGCTTGGAGAGACTTACATCAACTGATGCTGAGTGAAACGAGCAGAACCAGAAGATCATTATACACTTCAACAATGATACTGTACGAGGATGTATGCTGATGGAAGTGGATTTCTTCAACATAGAGAAGAGCTAATCCAATTCCAATTGATTAATGATGGACAGAACCAGCTACATCAGAAAAGGAACACTGGGAAATGAATATAAACTGTTATTTTTACCTTCTGAATCCAATTCTTCCTGTGCAACAAAAAATTCGGTTCTACTCACATATATTGTATCTAGAATATACTGTAATATATTTAACATATATAAGACTGCTTGCCATCTGGGGGAGGGGGTAGAGGGAGGAAGGGAAAAAATTTGAATAGAAGTAAGTGCAAGGGATAATGTTGTAAAAAATTACCCATGCATATGTAATGTCAAAAATGTTATAATTATAAAATAAAATAAAAATTAAAAAAAATGAATATTGATGCTAAAATCTTAAATAAGATATTAGCAAAAAGACTTCAGAAAATCATCCCCAGGATAATAAACTATGACCAAGTGGGATTTATATCAGGAATGCAGGGCTGGTTTAATATTAGTAAAACTATTAGTATAATTGACCATATTAATAATCAAAATAATAAAAACCATATGATCATCTCAGTAGATGCAGAAAAAGCATTTGATAAAATCCAACATCCATTCCTACTAAAAACGCTTGAGAGTATAGGAATAAATGGACTATTCCTTAAAATAATAAGGAGCATATGTTTAAAACCGTCAGTAAACATCATATGTAATGGTGATAAACTAGAACCTTTCCCTGTAAGATCAGGAGTGAAACAAGGTTGCCCACTATCACCATTACTATTCAATATAATATTAGAAACTCTAGCCTTGGCAATAAGAGCCGAGAAAGAGATTCAAGGAATTAGAGTAGGAAATGAGGAAATCAAGGTATCACTCTTTGCAAGTGACATGGTGGTATACTTGGAAAACCCTAAAGACTCTGCTAAAAAGCTATTAGAAATAATTCAGAATTTTAGCAAAGTTGCAGGATACAAAATAAATCCACATAAATCCTCAGCATTTTTACACATTCCCAACACAACCTAACAGCAAGAGATAAAAAGAGAAATTCCATTCAAAATAACAGTTGACAATATAAAATATTTGGGAAAATATCTACCAAAGGAAAGTCAGGAATTATATGAGCAAAATTACAAAATGCTTGCCACAAAAACAAAGTCAGATTTAAATAATTTGAAAGAAATTCAGTGCTCTTGGATAGGTCGAGAAAATATAATTAAGATGACAATATTCCCTAAACTAATCTATTTATTTAGTGCTATACCAATCAGACTCCCAAGAAACTATTTTTATGACCTAGAAAAAATAACAACAGAATTCATATGGAACAGTAAAAGGTCGAGAATTTCAAGGGAAGTAATGAAAAAAAAATAAATGAAGGTGGTCTAGCTGTACCTGATCTAGAACTATATTATAAAGCAACGGTCACCAAAACCATTTGGTATTGGCTAAGAAATAGACTAGTTGTTAAGTGGCATACGTTAGGTTTATAGGGCAAGATAGCGACTAAAAAATAGCAATCTAGTGTTTGACAAACCCAAAGATCCCAACTTTTGGGATAAGTATTCATTATCTGACAAAAAGTGCTGGGAAAACTGGAAATTAGTATGGCAGAAACTAGGTATTAACCCATATTTAACCCCACATACTAAGATAAGATCAAAATGGGTCCAAGATTTAGGCATATAGAACGAAATCATAAATAAATTGGAGGAACATGGGATGGTTTACTTCTCGGACTTGTGGAGGAGAAAGGATTTTGTGTCCAAGGGAGAACTAGAGACCATTATTGATCACAAAATAGATAATTTTGATTATACCAAATTAAAAAGTTTCTACACAAACAAAACTAATGCAAACAAGATTAGAAGGGAAATAACAAATTGGGAAAACAGTTTTACAGTTAAAGGTTCTGATAAAGGCCTCATCTCCAAAATATACAGCGGATTGACTTTAATTCATAAGAAATCAAGCAATTCTCCAATTGATAAATGGTCAAAGCATATGAACAGACAATTTTCAGATAATGAAATTAAAACTATTTTCACTCATATGAAAGAGTGTTCCAAATCACTATTGATCAGAGAAATGCAAATTAAGACAACTCTGAGATACTACTACACACCTGTCAGATTGGCTAAGATGACAGGAACAAATAATGATGAATGTTGGAGTGGCTGTGGGAAAACTGGGACACTGATGCATTATTGGTGGAGTTGTGAAAGAATCCAACCATTCTGGAGAGCAATCTGGAATTATGCCCAAAAAGTTATCAAAATGTGCATACCCTTTAACCCAGCCATACTACTATTGGGCTTATATCCCAAGGACATACTCAAGAAGGGAAAGGGACCTGTATGTGCCAAAATGTTTGTGGCAGCCCTTTTCATATTGGCTAGAAGCTGGAAGATGAATGGATGTCCATCAATTGGAGAATGGTTGGGTAAATTATGATATATGAATGTTATGGAATATGATTTTTCTGTAAGAAATGACCAACAGGAAGAATACAGACAGGCTTGGAGAGACTTATATCAACTGATGCTGAGTGAAACGAGCAGAACCAGAAGATCATTATACACTTCAACAATGATACTGTACGAGGATGTATTCTGATGGAAGTGGATATCTTCAACATAGAGAAGAGCTAATCCAATTCCAGTTGATCAATGATGGACAGAATCAACTATATCCAGAAAAGGAACTCTGGGAAATGAGTGTACACTGTGAGCATTGTTTTTGTTTGTTTGTTTGTTTTGTTTTGTTTTGTTTTGTTTTGTTTTGTTTCTCTTCCCAGATGATTTTTACCTTTCGAATATAATCCCTCCTTTGCAACAACAACAACAAAATTTGGTTCTGCACATATATATTGTACCTAAGATATACTATAAGATATTTAATATGTATGGGAATGTCTGCCATCTAGGGGAGGGGGTTGAGAGAAGGAGGGGAAAAACTCAGAACAGAAGGGAGTAGAAGGGATAATGTTGTTAAAAAAAATATACCTATGCATATGTACTGTCAAAGGAAATGTTATAATTATAAAAAATTAATAAAAAAGTAAAAAAAATGTTGACACTTTGTCCTTGCTGATTTTTACCATAATTGCATTACTGATTTTCTTTTAGTTATTGTCACATTTCTCGGATAATTACAATTATGTTCCTAATTTGATATATTTCTTTCATGTAATCACTGGGAAAAAATATTATGCTAAGTGTTTCAATGATAACTTTATGAAGGAGTATGATTTTTCCTATAGCCATATTAGTTTTAATATGTCAGATTTATTAAAATATATTTTCCATTTTATTGGGAAATTTACATCAAGCAAATTTTCCAGGCTTAATACAGACTCCTAGTAAACTTGACATTTACAAGGTAGTAACATTTTTTATGCTTATTTCTTAAGTACTTCTGATTTTGTCAATATAATATAAATTAGCCTATATCAGGCAAATTATGTTTAGGTATCTGGATTAATCAGTGCTCCATCTTGTCTGAAATGTTTATAGAAATTTTTAGCAACAGTACTGAGCAGACAGAGAATCATAAATGAATACAGATTTTGTAATAGATTGCAAATAATTTGATTGATTTAATCAAAAACACAGAATAACATTAGCATTTTGGATAATTTTATTTTGATTTGTGAAATTCATTGCCAATATAAAAGAGCAATTGAAAAAAATCTACTTTGAAAAGATAGAGGGGAAAAAATGAAAATAAAAAAAATACTATAAATCATTAATGCTTGTACAGAATACTTTCCTTCTCAAAATATGGTCATCTGATACCTGCCATATTTGCAAGGGGTATGAAAATTTCACTTCTAAATAATAGTCTATTGAGCATTAAGTTCAATAAAATTTTGTTCACTATTGTATTAAACTCTATAAACCCTGATTAAAAGAAACAAAATTGACTCAGTGGGCTCATCTATATAATCAGTGAAGACTCTAATTTCCAATTCCTTATTCAAGAATTTTCTCTTTCTCCAACTATATTTCCAAGATTTCCAGTGAAGATTATATGAAAAATAGCTGCTGAACTGAACATAAGCATGGCTTTCCTTAAAATCCTCTTTCAAGATATCTTTTTTATTTTTTTGCCATTATGAATAATGCTATGATCAAGCACAGGTTTGAATCATAAGTCTTCCATTCACTATCTATGTCATCTCGGGTGTAACCCTCACCTACAAAATGGAATTAATAGTTCTAATACTACTATATAGTTCCCTTGTACTCTAATTAGGAGAAATCTTGAAAATGTGAATTATTATTTTTAATATTCAATGCTGCAATTTATTTCTATTTCCTGTAGAAATTCTTTATTAAGTCAATGAAGTCTCTGCCCAGTTATTTTACTATTAACTTGTGATTATGTCATCAATTTAATTTAAGAATAATTTGATTGCTAAAAATCAAAAAAAGGGGTGGAGGTGTTTGGTATAAAAAGGATATTGCTTAAAAATAAGTAGAAAGAGCATTGGAACTGCTATCAGAGGAAATGTTTTTAAATTCTGTCTCAGTCTCTCATTTACCTTGGACAAGACATTTAATTTCCCTTGGTTATTATTTTCCCCATATGCAAAATGAGAGAGATGGACTAGACTTCTGAAACTCCTTCCTGCTCTAAACCAATGATTATGTGCCTTTTCTTCAGACAGATTAGATGTCTGCATTAGATATTACCAGACTCAGCTTTCTATATTAAATACTGAAGAAATTATTTCACTTTTCTAAACTTAGACAACAACAAACTGAGAGACTGTCCCATGGATTTCATTGATTTAATAAATAAATTTTACAGGAAATAGTAAGCAATTGTAGCATGACATATAAAAGATAATAATATACATTTTCAAAGAAGTTTACTCCTAATGAACTTAAGGACCCCTCTATATGAGCAGTGGAGACTCTAGTCTTATAATAGTATAAGTGCTATTATTCCTATTTTGTAGATGAGCTAACTGAGGCCCAGGGATTTTTTGCCGAATGTGACATAGATGGCAAGTGGAAAGGTTTTTTATTCATCTCTAAGTTCTTTGACATCAGGCAGCTCAGTACCCTTTCCATCACACCATTCTTCCTTTCTTTTATTCATGTTCACAGTCAAATCACATTTAAAAATATTTTAGATGATGTCATGGATAACATCTAAAACATTTATCTGAGGCTGAATCTTTATATATATACACACACATATATATACACATATATATATACACACACATATATATATATATATATTTATAAATCACAATCCAATTTACCATTTTTAGACAAATATTTAGTAGAAGGCTCCAAGATATAAAATGAGTTTCTTAAAGTGACAGTAAGTAGTAAAAGTAGAATTTGAACATAACTCCTCTGACTATAAATTTGTTATTTTTAAAATATGTACACTTATGTGCAAAGAAACACATGCAGAGATATCTACTGGAATAAGAAAAAATCAATCACAATTATTTTTCAAAGTATTTAGTTTTGGGAAAGCAACTGTTTGTCCATACTATGCATTTTCAGATAGAATTTAATAAATAGATACTAAGAGAAAAACTCATAGACATAGAATCAGATACCTGAATATTGGACCTCTGGTTCCAATCTTGGGAAACAATGAGAGATTAATTGGTGGGGACACAGAGGAGTCAGCTCTGCTTTTGTCCTTAAGGTGTGCTATGAGATAAGAGTTCAAACCTTATGGAAAATTGCTGTAGTCAGTTGTCATTGTAAAATGGAACTTTTAAGTAAAAAAGAGATCATGTCAAGGCCAGACTGCCAAAGGAAGTCCTGAGCTACCCTGTTATGTGCCATTTTATCCATGTTGCACTTACAACTTCTTTTAGTAAAACAAATTCCACCAGTAATAATGATAACTAAAGCCCTATCTAAGGCTTGTGAAAATGTCTCATGACTCTACCTTGCATGTTAATCATATAGATAAGATTTCGAGTCATAAGGATTCTATATATAATTTAGTGTACATGCTTCTTATTTTCAGATGAAGAAACTGAGGCCCAGAAAAATAATTATCCAAAACCATATCTATACTACACAGCAGATAAAGAGAATTCAGATATTCTGTTACAAGTAATGTTTTTTATCAAAATGCCTTGGTCCAATATAATAACTGAGATGCATTCTTCTTTCAATATTGCTGAGTAATGAAGCTCTAAAAGGCATCAGAGCAAGATAGATAGATGTGTATTTACACACACACACACACACACACACATACTATATATATATATGCATGTATACACACAGATAGAAAAATGGATATTATAATTATTATACTATCGTAATGTTATATCAAAATCTATAGCTACCTATCTACATAAATATATATATATATATATATATATATTATTTGGCAATCATTGTTGTTTAATATTAATATTATGTTTTATAAATAAATATGTATCATCATATAATTACAAATAAATATCAATATTTATACAAATATACATCTATATTAATATATATGAAAAGTTATCTTCTATCTATTTACCTATCTATCTGTATATCTTCCCTACAGGGCAGATTTGAGATAGACTACTACATGGTTGAGGACAGTCTTTTCCACTGGCTGCATAAGCACAAATGCTTTTGTCTAAAATTACTTCATCAAGCACAGTCTTCCCTTTCTTTTCCTTGAATTCTGCTGAAGGATGACTCCATTTAGAACATTTGACTGTATGCAATAAGGGGATATTGAATTTAGGATTTGATCTGTTTCATTTTTCCCTTTTGAATTCTAGTTACAGAAAGTAGACCTTTTCACAGAAAGTAGTTTGGGCTCAAATTTTGTAAGCCTAATTTTATGTTACCACAGTGACTGACATGTAGTAAATCCTTAATATTTATTAATTTATTGATTCAGTGATAGGAACTTAATTAAACTGTGATTGTAATATGATCTTCCTTAGACACTGAGATGGTAGGTAGGATCCAAAGCCAAGGCTTCACTAGATAGTGTTTTTATATTTGCTTTTTCTTTGTTTTTGATGTAAATCATTCTTTAATAAAGGGAAAACATGATAATCAGCGTTTAAATGATTTAGGTATGCTAATCATTGGGTCCCTAAAATCAAGAGAAAACACTTCAAGCAAATTAATCCAATAACATAAAATGGTTTCTCCTAAACCTCTTAGGTGTCTGGGGATCCCAGATGGCGGAATATATAGTAGATTTTGACCACCAAAGATTGAAAGTCAGAGAAATCCATATTATATTACATATATAATTTTCATGCACAACTTAATGAACTGATGTTTAGTAAAGCAAGCAGATCTAGGAAAACGTTATTCAGCAACAAGAAGATTCTATGTTAATAAACTATGGCAGACTTAGTTCTTCTTAGAAATGTGCATATCCAAGAGAATTCCAATAAACTTGGGGTGAAAAAATGTCATCTGCATCCAGAAAGAGAACTAAGGAGAATGAATGAAGATTAAAATATATTATTTTTACTTTCTTTTCCCTTCTGTTTTTTCTCGTAGTTTTTTTTTTCTTTTGTTCTGATTTTCTCTTCTGACGTAGCTTATAAAGAAACATATAAAAATTGATGTACATTAATGAAATATAACCTAAAAATTAAAAAAAGCATAATTTTTTATGCTAAGGTTATTTAATAATGTAGGTATTAAAGTCTATGGAAAACAATTGTTCAATAGTAACATCTAACTACCTAAAGACACCCTCTGGCAGCCTTATAGCACACTTTACAATGAACATATGGCTAGAAAGGTACTATTTTGGCTGGTGTGACTTGGGCTTTTTCCTTTTGAACATCCTGAGGGTCTGGAATGAAATGCTATTACATATGTTCGAATTATTGATGAGAAAGAAAGATAAGAAAAGTGTGACTTCTAAAGAGGCTGAAATTTCTGGACATAGGATAATTTATGTTTTATAGCTTGTTAAATGCTTCCAAGGATCAGTTAAACAGTCAATACACATTCATTAAACACTTAACTGTGTTTTATGCATACTGAGGATATAAATAAAGATAATAATATCAAATCAGAATGAAATTGAGATAGTTTTTGGAAGCAGCAGGAGAGGAACTTAATTACATGTTTATTCAGAATGTGAGGTGACAGTGAGAGGTAAATAAACTGAATAAGTCTTTGTTTCAAAGGATAAAATCTGGGAAGTCATTAGTTGGGTTTGGTCTTAAATGTACAACCCTTATTCCAACTCCTGCCTCAGCAATACATGAAAGAAGATACTGGAGAAATAAAAATGAGACATGGACATCCAAGTCAGAGACTTAATTCCTTCCCAATGTTGGAGTGAGAGGCAAATTTGAACAGTCTGTTCTGTGATTTTAGTTTTAATTCTACCATACTTAGAACTTTTTTAAAGGTCAGTTCTTGTCTCAGACATATAAGAAAGAACATGCTTCCCCCTTTTTAGTGGAAAATTAATGAATAATTAGATGAGTTTTACCAAATTAAAAGGAGAAGTAAATGGGGCAGTCCTGATCTTTTCAGTGGAGAATTAATGAATAATTACTTATTTTACCAAATTAATAGGAGAGGTAAATGGGGTAATTGTGATTTTAAATATATAAAGGAACTTTTTTTAAAGATTGTCTATTAAATGTCTTAGTGGACAGAATGCTATTTATGATAATATTTACTAAATGTGATATTCTAGGCAAGTAATTTAAACTCTTTCAGCTTTTAGTTTCTTTACCTGTAAAAATAAATAAATAAAAAGATGGGGAGGATAATGATAGCACTTATATCAAATTTATTGTGAAAAGAAAACTTAAAATGATATATAAATATGAACTTTTTATTATTATTCAACTTTAGGTCACTAATGGTGAAGAAAAAATGCTTAGGCATTCATGAAAGTATAACAAGTTAGTTTTTCTATATTTAAAAATGAATTTTGCATAGATGAAGAGACAATAAAAAAATAAGAAAATTACTTCAATGCATATTTTTTTCTTTTTTAATTAATAGCTTTTATTTTCAAAATATATGCAAAGACAGTTTTCAACATTCATCCTTGCAAAATCTTGTATTTCAAATTCTTGTTCCCTCCCTTTTCCCCACTTCTCCCTTAAACAGCAAGTTATCCGATATAGGTTAAACACATTCAGTTCTTTTATATTTATTTCCACATTTATTGTGTTGCACAAGAAAAATCAGATCAAGAAGGAAAAAAATGAGAAAGAAAACAGAAAACAAGTAAACAACAACAAAAAGGTGAAAATACTATGTTGTTATCTACATTAAGTCCTAACAGTCCTCTTTCTGGATGCAGATAGCTCATCACAAATTTATTGGAATTGGCCTGAATCACCTCATTGTTGAAAAGAGCCAAATTCATAAGAGTTGATCATTGAATAATCTCGCTGTTGTCATATACAGTGTACTTGTGGTTTTACTCACTTCACTTAGCATCTGTTCATGCAAGTATCTCCAGGCCTTTCTGAAATCTTTCTGCTGATCATTTCTTACAGAACAATAATCTTCCATAACATTCATATAACATAATTTATTCAGCCATTCTCCAACTGATGGACATCTACTCATTTTCCAATTCCCTGCCACTACAAAAAGAGCTGCTATAAACATTTTTGCACATGTGGTTCTTTTCCCTTTTTTATGATTTCTTTGGGATTCAGAAACAGTAGAGACAATGCTGGATCAAAATGCACAGTTTGATAACTTTTTGAGCATAGTTCCAAATTCTTCTCCAAAATGATTGTAAGTTCACAACTCTAAAAACAATATTTTAGTGACCCAGTTTTCCTACATTCCCTCCAATATTTATCATCATAAGATTCATTCTTTATGATGAAGTAGATGACTTATCTGTTTTTATATAATTTATTAATTTTATAATTATACTTTTTTGACAGTACATATGCATGGATATTTTTTTTTTACATTACCCCTTGTATTCACTTTTACAAATTTTCCCCTCGCTCCCTCTACTCCATCCCCTAGATGACAGGTAATCCCATATATATTAAATATGTTACAGTATATCCTAGATAGAATATATGTGTGTAAAACCAAATTTCTTGTTGCAGGGTAAGAATTGGATTCCGAAGTCATAAGTAAGCTGGGTAGAAAGACAATAGTGCAAACATTTTACACTCCTTTCCCAATGTTCCTTCTCTGGGTATAGCTGTTTCTGTCCATCATCCAACTGAATTGGATCTTCTATATGTTGAAGATATCCACTTCAATTAGAATATATCTTCATACAATATTGTTGTTGAAGTGTATAGTGATCTCCTGGTTCTGATTTTTTCACTCAACATCAAATCATGTAAGTCTCTCCAAGCATTTCTGTATTCATCCTGCTGGTCATTATTAAAGAACAATAATATAACATAACATTCATATACCATAATTTACCCAACCATTCTCCAATTGATGGGCAACCATTCATTTTCCAGTTTCTAGCCACTATGAAACGATCTACCACATACATTTTGACACATACAGGTTCCTTTCTCTTCTTTAGTATTTGATTGGCATATAAGCCCAGTAGTATCACTGATGGATCAAAGGCCATGCACAATTTGATAATTTTTTGGGGCATAGTTCCAAATTGCTCTCCATAATGACTAGATTCTTTCACAACTCCACCAGTTTTCCACATCCCCTCCAACATTCATCATTACCTTTTCCTGTCATCTTAGCCAATCTGACAGGTGTGAAGTGGTATCTCAAAGTTCTCTGAATTTGCATTTCTCTGATCAGTAGTGATTTGGAATACTCTTTCATATGAGTAGATATAGTTTTAATTTCATCATCTGAAAATTTTCTGTTCATGTTCTTTGACCATTTATCAATTGGAGAATGGTTTGATTTCTTATAAATTAGAGTCAGTTCTCTATACATTTTGGACATGAGGCCTTTATCAGAACCTTTAACTGTAAAAATGTTTTCCCAATTTGTTACTTCCTATCTAAACTTGTTTGCATTAGTATTGTTTGTACAAAAACTTTTTAATTTGATGTAATCAAAAATTTCTATTTTGTGATTCCTTCCTCCTCCACAAGTCTGAGAGATAAACTATTCTATGTTCCTCTAATCTATTTATGATCTCATTCTTTATGCCTAAATCATGGATCCAATTTGATCTTATCTTGGTATATGGTGTTAAGTGTGGGTACATATCTAATTTCTGCCATACTAATTTCCAGTTTTCCCAACAGTTTTTTTTTTCCAAATAATAAATTCCTATCCCAAAAGTTGGTATCTTTGGGTTTGTTAGAGACTAGATTGCTATAGTTGTACCCTATTTTGTCCTGTGTACCTAACCCGCTCCACTGACCAACTAGTCTATTTCTTCACCAATACCAAAGGATTTTGGTCACTGCTGCTTTATAATATAGCTTTAGATCAGGTACAGCTAGACCACTTTCATCTCACTTGTTTTCATTAATTCCCTTGAAATTCTGGACCTTTTGCTCTCCCATATAAATTTTGTTGTTATTCTTTCTAGGTCATTAAAATAGTTTCTTGGAAGTCTGATTGGTATAGCACTAAATAAATAGATTAGTTTGGGGAGTATTGTTATCTTTATTATAGCCTGTCCAAGAGCACTTATTGTCTTTCCAATTATTTAAATCTAACTTTATTTTTGTGGCAAGTGTTTTGCAATTTTGCTCATATAATTCTTGACTTTTCTTTGGTGGATGGATTCCCAAAGATTTTATACTCTCGACAGTTGTGTTGAAGGGAATTTCTCTTTGTATCTCTTGCTGTTGCATTTTGTTGGTGATATATAAAAATGCTGAGGATTTATGTGGATTTATTTTGTATCCATCAACTTTGCTGAAGTTGTGAATTATTTCTAATAACTTTTTATGAGAATCTCTGGGGTTCTCTAAGTATACCATCATACATTTTGCTGCAAAATACATACAGCTGCAAAGAGTGATAGTTTGATTTCCTCATTTCCTACTCTTATTCCTTTAATCTCTTTCTGGACTCTTATTGTCAAGGCTAGCATTTCTAATACAATATTGAATAGTAATGGTGATAGTAGGCAGCCTTGTTTCACTCCTGATCTTACTGGGAAAGGTTCCAGTTTATCTCCATTACATATTATGCTTACTGACAGTCTTAAATATATGCTCCTGACTATTTTAAGAAATAATACATTTTCCTATATTTTCAAGTGTTTTTAGTAGGAATTGAAATTGTATTTTATCAGATGCTTTTTCTGCATCTATTGAGATGATCATATGATTTCTATTAATTTGATTATTAATATGGTCACTTATACTAATAGTTTTCCTAATATCAAACCAGCCCTGTATTTCCGGTTTAAATCCTACTTGGTCATAGTGTATTATCTTGGGGATGATTTTCTGAAATCTTTTTGCTAATATCTTATTTAAGATTTTAGCATTAATATTCATTAAGGAGATTGGATTATAGTTTCTCAGTTTTTAACCTACCTGGTTTAGGTATCAGTACCATGTCTGTGTCATAAAAGGATTTTGGTAGGACTCCTTCACCCCTATTTTTTCAAATAGTTTATATAACATTGGGGCTAATTGGTCTTTAAATGTTTGGTAGAATTCACATGTAAATCCATCTGGTCCTGGTAATTTTTTTCCTGGGGAGTTCATTAATAACTATTTCTTTTTCTGAAATGGGGCTATTTAAGCTGTTTATGTCCTCCTCTGTTAATCTAGGAAGCCTATATTTTTGGAGGTAGTCATCTATTTCACTTAAGTTATCAAATTTATTAGCATAAATTTGGGCAAAGTAATTCCTTATTATTGTTCTAATTTCCTTTTCATTGGTGGAAAGATTCCCCTTTTCATTTTTAAGACTAACACTTTGATTTTCCTCTTTCCTTTTTCTGATCAGATTTACTAAAGGTTTATCTATTTTATTGACTTTTTCATAAAACCAACTGTTAGTTTTATTTATTAATCCAATAGTTTTTTTTTTTTTTTTTTAACTTTCAATGTTTTTGATTTCTCCTTTTAATTTTAGAATTTCAATTTTTGATTGGGGGTTTTTAATTTGGTCTTTTTCTAGCTTTTCAAGTTGCAGGCCCAATTAATTAATCTTCTCTTTCTCTATTTTATTCAAGTAAGCCTCTAAAGATATAAAGTTTCCCCTTATTACAGCTTTAGCTGCATCCCACAAATTTTGGTATGATGTCTCATCGTTGTCATTATCTAGGGTGAAATTATTAATTTTTTCTATAATTTGCTGTTTCACCCAATCATTCTTTAAGATGAGATTATTTAGTTTCCAATGACTTTTTGGTCTATTTACCCCTAACTTCTTGTTGAATGTAGTTTTTATTGCATTGTGATCTGAGAAGAAAGCATTTACTATTTCTGCCTTCCTGCATTTAATTTTGAGATCTTTATCTCCCAATATATGTTCACTTTTTGTATAGGTTCCATGAACTGCTGAGAAGAAAGCATACTCCTTTCTATCACCATTCAGTTTTCTCCAAAGCTCTATCATATAAAGTTTTTCTAACATTCTATTTATCTCTTTAATTTCTTTCTTATTTGTTTTGTGGTTTGATTTATTAATTCTGAGAGTGCAAGGTTGAGATCTCCCACTATTATAGTTTTGCTGTCTATTTCTTCTTGCAACTCTTTTAAATTTTGCTTTAGGATGTTAGATGCTATTCCACTTGGTGCATATATGTTTAGTATTGATATGGCTTTATTGTCTATGCTACCTTTTAGCAGGATATAGTTTCCTTCCTTATCTCTTTTAATTAGATCAATTTCTGCTTTTGCTTAATCTGAGATAAGGATGACAACCTCTGCTTTTTTGGCTTTACCTGAAGCACAATAGATTCTAGTCCAACCATTTACCTTTACCCTGTATGTATCTCCCTGCTTTAAGTGTGTTTCCTGTAAACAACATATTGTAGGGTTCTGACTTTTGATCCTGTCTGCTATCAGCCTCCACTTAATGGTAGAGTTCATCCCATTCACATTTACAGTTAAAATTACTAATTCTTTATTTCCTGCCATCATATTATCCCCTGATTATGCTTTTTTCCCCTTGTCCCCCCTGAACCCCTTCCCCAGTATCGAATTTATGGACCCCTCTTGTGATGCACAGCCCTTTCTTTTTAGTATCCTTACCCTTTCCTTTTAATTCCCTTCTCCTTTCTTATACCCTTCCCTTATTCCTCTTTTCCTTTTCCCTTTTCCTCTCCCCCGCATTTAATGAGTTGAGAGAGAATTCTCTGAAAAACAAATATGTCAATTATTTACTCTTTGAGCCTACTCTGACGAGAGTAAGATTCGCACCATCTTCCTTCCCTTCTCTAAATTCCCTCAGATGTGGTAAATTTTCTTTGCCTCTTCCTGGGATGTAGTTTTTTTTTTTTTTTTCTTTTTATCTCTCCTTTCCCGTTTTCTGATACTATCTTCTTTCCTTTACTCTTTCCCTTTTTATGTTATATCAGTAAAATCAAATTATACATGTGGACTTTCTGTATATTCACAACAGAAATACATTTCCCAAGAGTTCTTTTTACCTTTTCTTGCTTCTCTTGAATCTTGTGGATGTAGATCAAATTTTTTGTTTAAGTCTGGCTTTTTTTCTTAGAAACAAATGGAATTCCTCTGTTTCATTAAATGTCTATCTTCCTCCATGGAAGAAAATGCTAAACTTAGCTGGGTAGTTTATTCTTGGTTGTATTCCAAGTTCTTTTGCCTTTTGGAATATCAGGTTCCAGGCCCTTCGATTCTTTAATGTGGAGGCAGCCAGATCTTGAGTGACTCTTATTGTGGCACCTTGATATTTGAATTGTTTTTTCCTAGCTGCTTGCAATATTTTTTTCCTTAGTCTGGTAGTTTTGCAGCTTAGCTACAATGTTCCATGGAGTATAAAATGTGTAAGAAACTAGGCATAAACCCACAACTTCCAATGTATACTTACAGAAGGTCAAAATGGTTATGTGCTTTGTAGAAGTTATTATATTATAAGCGAATTAAAAGACTATAAAGTGGTTAGCCTCTTAGGTCTATTGAGAAAAAAAATAATTTATGAACAAAGAAAGTGACAGAGACGTTACAAGGTGTTAAATGGATAATTGTGATTATGTTTAAAAAAAAAAAAAATTTTTATACAAACATGACCAACATAACAAAGTTTAGAAGGAAACCTAAAAATTGGGGAACAGAAGAGAGGAATTTATGTAAGTATCTTTGATAAAGGCCTCATTTCTCAAATATCCTCATATTTATAACATTTTTAATTTATTCTTCAATTGACAAATAGTCAAAGGATATAATCAGACATTTTTCAGGTAAAAAATCAAAGCTATCTATAGTCATCTGAATAAGTGCTTTCAATTGCATTATAAAGCTAAATTGTTTAACAAAATGGAAATTAAACAACTCACAGATAGTATCTCATATGTGTCAGTTGGCTAATATGAAGAAAAAGAAAAAGATAAATGTTGGAGGTGATGTGAAAAAAATTTAACATTAATGCACAATGTTGGTAGAATTGTAAATTAATTCAATCTTTCTGGAGAACAATTTAAAATTATACTCAAAGTGCTGTAAAGCAGTGCATATTTTTTGATCCAGCAACCTCACTAGCAAGTCTGTATCTCAAAGATATAATAAAAGATAAAAATTACTTATTTATACACAAAGTTTAAAGGACTTATATTTCAAAAATATTTATTACAGCTCTTTTTATGTTAGCAATGGATTTGAAATTAAGTTCATAAATGGGAAATTAGGAAATGGATGGAAAAGTAGTAATATTTGATTGTGATACAACCCTATTGTGCTATAAGAAGGTGGTGATTTCAAGGAAAAAACTCACCAAAACAAAACATGTGACAATAATTATATGAAGTGAAACATAGTAGAGCTAGAAAATTAGGAGATCATTTTGCATAGTAACAATCATGTTGCAATAATAAGCAATTAGGAAACAGTTTACTACTGATATCTAATCAATGATCCAAGGCATTTCTAAAGCACTCATGATATTTAAAAATGCTATTTACCTTGACAGAGAAGGTTGTAGAATCCTGATGACAAATCAAAGGATAATTTTCTTGATTTATTTTTTGTAATATATCTCATATGAAAATATATTTTGCATGATTATATATGTTTAATTTATGGCATTTGATTTGTTTTCTCTAAGGGTGAGGAGTTAAGGAAGGAAAGAATTTGGAACTCAAAATTTAAAAAAAAATGTTAGAAATAAATAATTTTTGCACATGATAAAATTTTGAAAACTGAAAATGCTATGTATTTGTCACATATATGGGTTCGCTTTCCCTTTTTTCATCTTCCTTCCTTCTCTTCTTCTATCCTTGCTTTTATCCTTGCTGCAGGAATCTCCAGTTTTGCTTATCTTACAAATGCCAAATAATTGGCCATTGTAAATTTTTCAATTTTCCAATAATTATTTTAGCATTAAGTTAAAAACCTATTGAGTTCAATTTGATCAGAGGAAGTCAGAGCTCAGATGCTAATTTGCAGGAAGTCTTGCAACAATAAGCATGGGTTTCTTATATTTCAGTTTCCTGGAATGAACCAAAAGTATGAGAGTGAAGATTCAGTTTCTAAAATACATCAAATAAAATAATATTTTACTGAACAGTTTCTGTAGTAAATGAAACTGGCAAGGTTAGAATTGCAAAGATTTCCATAATTCACTATACATATGATATTTTATTGATAGCACAAGGATGACTGCTCCACCAAAATATATAGTACTTGTGCCATCATAACAGTAGTGACAGTCAGTAATGACCTTCATTTCAAAAAGCAGTTGTAACAGTGGGAAGGTCAGAAGCTTACAACACTGAATAATTATATTCTATAGGTTAAAAGACGGCATCAGTGACAACAGTTTATCTCATTCTACAAATCAACAGTAAAGATAAATTGTGACACTTTCTATGCTGTTATACTTGATTCTATTTAGAATAGATTACAGAAATTATATAATAATTAGATGGAAAATACAAATGTGCATGTGAACCAATATATAACAATGACCTTGAGGAAGCAGTTTTCATTTAACTTTCATTTTTCTTTTTTTTTCTTTTGATTAGTGCAATATAAAGGAAATAAGAAAGTGACATGAAGTGATATCAACATAGTATGGGACAATGAGAGAGCATGTTTGCTTATATACAGATGGAAGACTCTGATGTCTTACAAGGGGCATAAATGGAAGACAAATTGGTATCATTCAAGTTTTTCTTTGTCTATATCAGAAATCTTAAGCTATTTTGGCAAGTGTGTCAATCACTACATTTTATAAAAACAGTCTTCAGTGTTTTAATATAAAAAAATCAAACTTTAGCAAATGTTCAGTTAAAATATTGGAGATTGATAACTATTTAATTTTATATGTTTAGTTGAATAACAGTCTATCAAGTCTTTTGCTTTACTAAAATGAAATAATTCAAAATGCTATTTTTTTTCTAATTCTTGGTTTTGATCTTTGAGGCACATAGCATTCATGCCTGAAGCATGTGTGTGTGTGTGTGTGTGTGTGTGTATTTGTGTGTCCATGGTTATGCCATCTGCTGTGTTTGTTAAAAACCAAAGATTATTCAATTTAAATCCTATTTGGAACAAATGATGTGTGTATATTAGAGATTGCCTATCATCAAAAGAAGCCCATAAGGGGTGTTCTAGTGAGTGTTACAAACCAACACTTCAAAAAAATTATGGAGATACTTTTCAGTTTACTCATTATTATTAAGTTTTTATTTGTCACATTCATAGACCTATTTCTTTTTTCAGTTCTACTTCCCTTCTCTTATTTCCTATTTCTTCTATTATGTGAAGTACTTACCTTAAAATTTTTTATGATTCATTCTCTATTCATTTTTTGGGTAGCTGTTTGAACAAATTTTATTGCAAAAATATTATTGACCAGAAGAGACACTAAAAGAGTGTCCCTTGCAGCACATGAAGAAGAATATGTAGATCAATTCTAATGGACATGGCCCTCTTCAAAAACGAGATGAACCAAATCAGTTCCAGTAGAGCAGTAATGAACTGAACCAGCTACACCCAGCAAAAGAACTCTGGGAGATGACTATGAACCACTACATATAATTTCCAAACCCTCTATTTTTGTCTGCCTGCATTTTTGATTTCCTTCACTATTTCAAAGTCCGATTCTTTTTGTACAGCAAAATAACTGTTTTGACATGTATAAATATATTGTATTTAACTTATACTTTAACATATTTAACATGTAATGGTCAACCTGCCATCTGGGGGAAGGGGTGGGAGGGAAGGAGGGCAAAAGTTGGACCAAAAGGCCTTACAATTGTCAATGCTGAAAACTTACCTGTGCATATATCTTGTAAATAAAAAGCTATATAAAAAAAAAAAAAGAAGAAGAAGAAGCATATGTAGAGGCAATCCATGAATAGGAAAACCTTGGCTTTGCTGAAGTCAGATGGAAATGACATCTACATGATACAGTTTGTCTTTTGAAGAAACAAGATCTAGGAGAGGTATGATGTCTTATACACATATTCATATGCTTTTCACAAAGTTGATGATGCAATGTGTTTGTTGAATGCAATTGAATGGTATCATTGAAGTATTTTCTCCTTCTCATATTGGTTCTCAAAACGTGTCTTTCTTATGAACAGATAATTTTTATCCTCTCCATCTAGATATGACCAACTTTAAAAAATTCCAACACAGTTATTTTTACTATGTGGAAATAGTTCTGTCCTTTCAAGTATTGAATTTATTTATCTAGAGATCATAGCATTAAATATTTTTTTCATAGACTTTGAAACCTAGTTTGTGAGAAGTGAAAAGGAAATGTACATTTAACTTGGCAAAGTGGGAGAGATTTCTTAAAAAAAAATTAAAACCATAGAGATCCTAATATGATATTAAATTTCCTCTTTGTCAATGTAACAATGATGAAAATATACTATGATTACATATAATCCTTTTGGTCTATTTTATTTTAGCTGATTTTCTTCTGTTGATGTAGCCTGGTACATCTTTTCAGAATTCTTTCCTAATATTAGTTAAGATAAACTGAACTTAGAGTTTGATGATCTAGATTCTTGTCCATAATCTGGAACTAAATATTTGTGTGACCTTGAAGAGTTTATTTCTCCCCCCTCCAGATATCAGTTTTATCATCTACAAAATGATTGGCTTAGGCTTAATTACTTTCTAGGTCCTTTACAGCTCTAATGAATTATGATCTTAATTATAGCTTTTGTTACTGCGCTGAGTATTTATCTTATAGAAACTCCAGTCTTCATTTCATTTTTTGCTAAATTTTGAATAGATTTTCAATAAAAATGCTTATTTACATGTGCTTATATGTTTTAAATTGACTATATTATATATTTCCAGTTATATTCAGTGTATTTACCTTGAAGACCAGAGAGGTAGCAATGTAAGGCTTTGTCAGTGACCAAACCATATCTCTTTTTCGCCTTCAAGAGGAAGTTACTTTTCAAAATGACTGCAATTAGATTTTTAGCACAGATGTGCACAGCAGTATATACACAATATGCAAGCATGTACCTTATTTTCCCAAATAACTGTTGAAAATGACACTCAGGCTAATTAGCTCTCAAAAATGATTTAGAAGGACAAGAATTGGAATGAGAGCAGGAGCCAGACAATATGCTACAAAATTTGGGCATAGAAATGTTGTCTTTAGGAGAGAATTTTAACATTGCTAATCCAGATAACAATAAAAAGAACTAATATCACTCTGTACCTCTAAATGATACTAATAGTAAAATTCTGCATTTATGTAAAGACATGATCTGTTGAATCATTATTTCAACCATTACCCTATTAGTTATTGTGTCATTCTCATAAAGTAGTATGGATATAGGTATTATATTTTTCTCAGGTTGGAAAATTAAATTCAACTCAATTCTATTTAATATAGTGAATTCTTACTAAAGAAGGCATAGCAGATAATGTGTTAGAGTCAGAAAGATGAGTTCAAATTCTTTATGACAATTACTATATCATCATAGGCAAGTCATATTAACTCTGTAAGCCTGAAGATATACTAAGATATGAATAGATAGAAATCTGTATGGAATTTTTCACATTAAAAATCTCAATTTCTTGTTATATTGATATAGATGTAAGTCCCATTCAGCTATGCTAAATATTCAAGGGTTAAAAATAACATAATACTTTCCTGAAGGAATTTATAATTGAGTAGAGATAGGCACAGGAGGTGAACACAGTTAAATATGATAACTAGGTAGCACATGAATAGGGCAAAAGATAAAGTTCACTCTGACTAGTTTCAAAAGGAAAGATAATTTATATTTTGGAAGACTCCAGAAGAAGAAAAAATAGCAGCACTATTAGATATGACAGCAAATCTAATAAGTGGGCAATTAATTTTTTTTGAATATAGGACCAATGGGAAGGTTAACTGATCCTTTGGTCTAGAACTATTCTTCAGAAGAAAACATCTCCACTCTCTTGGTTGTTTCAATACTACAAAGAATTGAATATATTGGGCTAGATTATTTGACAAAAGTTCTAGAATTTAGTAATGTTAGTAATCAAGAAATTATAATAAACATATTATATACTATATTATGTCATAATATAAAAATGGAGTATAGTCATAGGTCATTTTGCTTCTTAACAGATTTATTTGTACATACAAAATAGTAGATTTTCTTCCTTTTTATATGACTGAATTATATCTGGAAATGAGTATGCAGATGTTACTTAGAGGAAGACATGTTGGATAGTACTCAATCATTTCTTTTACCAGGTATATCTATCTGGCTGTTTTCTGCCTACATCGGTCTTCCTGTCTTTGAGGTTTATATATATAGAACCCTTTCTCTGAAGAATGGTTAACATATGGTTTCTTTAAACTGTTGTTTAGATTGTGTGAATCTCTTTAAGGTCTCCTAAAGGAGGAATTTTTTTTAACTTTTTTATCTCCCTTGCTTAAATGTCCCATAAATTCTTGTCTGAATAAGATTGTCACATCTCTAAGAGCAAAGATTGTTTTATCACCAAGAAATATTCTTGAGTAATCTCTTTGTTTACTCCAAATTTCCCCCTTATGAAATAACTTTAAGAAAAAAATATGAAATTAACATGACAAACACTAACACATAGTATAAAGAAAAATAATATAAAAAGGAAGTTTTCTTCATGCAACGTTTATTAATATATAATATAGATTTGTACATGTGCATACATGTTTGTATACATACACACATACACATAAAAGCATAATAGTAACAACAGCAATCTATGTGTTTTTTTATTTCATGGTATTTTTTGTGGTTGGTTTTATTCTGTGTATCTAGTAATATTTTTATTGTTGCCCTTTTGATCCATGCTGCCCAGAAAAGCCTTCTCCTTTAAACAAATGTGTATTAAGTAGAAAAATAAATCAACACATTTAAACATTTCTAAGAATGTATCTCTCATTTTGCATATCTATCCCATTATATTGTTTTTCAAAAGAAAATAATACTTTTTATAATTATTTTTTTTTCATTCAAGAGAGGGGAAAAAAGAGAGAGAGGAAGAGAGAGAGAGTTGAGAATGAAGTCTTGTTTCAGATTTCAGATTGGTGTAAGAGTAAATGAGAAACAGTCCTTGTTTTCACAGAGCTTATAGGGTAGTTTTGTTTTGTTTAGCATTTATTTCTTTAATTATATTTATGGGTCTAATTTCTAAGAATAAAACTGGATTGATGCATGTACTTTTATTGTTAAATGTTATTGAGAGTTGTTGATGAATCATTTCCTTTATTAATATGGAATCAATTTCTCTTTTTACCTTTTCCACAGAATCAATATTCCATTTAATGCCTACTTGATAAATGTAAAGTTTTTTTTAATTAATAATTTTTTATTATATATATATTTTTATAATATTATCCCTTGTATTCATTTTTCCAAATTATCCCCCCCTCCCTCTATTCCCTCCCCCCCAATGACAGGCAATCCCATACATTTTACATGTGTTACAATATAGTCTAGATACAATACATGTGTGTGAATATCATTTTCTTGTTGCACAATAAGCATTAGATTCCGAAGGTACATGTAACCTGGGCAGACAGATATTAGTGCTAACAATTTACATTCACTTCCCAGTGTTTCTTCTCTGGGTGTAGCTACCTCTGTCCATCATTGATCAACTGGAAGTGAGTTGGATCTTCTTTATGTTGAAGATTTCCACTTCCATCAGAATACATCCTCATACAGTATTGTTGTTGAAGTGTATAGTGATCTTCTGGTTCTGCTCATTTCACTCAGCATCAGTTGATTTAAGTCTCTCCAGGCCTCTCTGTATTCCTCCTGCTAGTCATTTCTTACAGAGCAATAATATTCCATAACCTTCATATACCATAATTTACCCAACCATTTTCCAACTGATGGACATCCATTCATCTTCCAGTTTCTAGCTACTACAAAAAGAGCTGCCACAAACATTTTGGCACATATATGTCTCTTTCCGCTCTTTAGTATTTCTTTGGGATATAAGCCCAGTAGTAGCGCTGGGTCAAAGGGTATGCACAGTTTGATAACTTTTTGGGCATAATTCCAGATTGCTATCCAGAATGGCTGGATTCTTTCGCAACTCAACCAGCAATGTATTAGTGTCCCAGTTTCCCCACATCCCCTCCAACATTCATCATTATTTGTTCCTGTCATCTTAGCCAATCTGACAGGTGTGTAGTGATATCTCAGAGTTGTCTTAATTTGCATTTCTCTGATCAATAGTGATTTGGAACACTCTTTCATGTGAGTGGATATAGTTTCAATTTCTTCCTCTGAGAATTGTCTGTTCATATCCTTTGACCATTTATCAATTGGAGAATGGTTTGGTTTCTTATAAATTAGGGTCAGTTCTCTATATATTTTGGAAATGAGACCTTTGTCAGAACCTTTGTTTTTAAAAATATTTTCCCAATTTGTTACTTCCCTTCTAATCTTGTTTGCATTAGTATTATTTGTACAGAAACTTTTTAGTTTGATGTAATCAAAATCTTCTATTTTGTGATCAATAATGATCTCTAGTTCTCCTCTGGTCATAAATTCCTTCCTCCTCCACAAGTCTGAGAGGTAGATTATCCTCTGTTCCTCTAATCTATTTATTACAGTTCTCAAGGGTTCTGTGTACCTTTTTCTGTTTCTCTTCAGTCTTGTGGATGTAGATCAAATTTTTTGTTTAAGTCTGGTTTTTTTCTTAGAAACATATAAAATTCCTCTGTTTCATTGAATGACCATCTTCTTCCATGAAAAACGATGCTAAACTTAGCTGGGTAGTTCATTTTTGGTTGCAGTCCTTGATCTTTTGCCTTACAGAATATCAGGTTCCAGTTCCTTCTATCTTTTAATGTGGAGGCAGCCAGATCTTGGGTGACCCTTACTTGGCACCTTGGTATTTCAGTTGTTTTTTTCTAGCTGCTTGCAGGATTTTCTCCTTTGTGTGGTAATTCTGCAGCTTAGCCACTATATTCCGTGGTGTTCTTTTTTTAGGGTCTATTTCAGAAGGAGTTCGATGAATTCTTTCCACATCTACTTTCCCTTCTGTTTCTATTATCTCTGGACAGTTCTCTTTGATAATTTCCTGTAAAATAGAATCTAGGCTCTTTTTTTGGTCATAGTTTTCTGGAAGTCCAATGATCTGCAGATTATCTCTCCTAGATCTATTTTCCAGGTCTATAGATTTTCCCAGTAAGTATTTGACATTGTTCTCTAGCTTCTCTTTTTTTTTTTTTTTGTTTTGTTTGACTGATTCTTGGGTTCTCTGTGAATCATTCATTTCTATTTGTTCCATCCTGACTTTTAAGGAGTTATTTTCTTCTTTCACAGTTTTTAGTTCTTTTTGTAAATGCCCAATTTCGTTTTTAAATGAATTATTTTGCTCTATTGAATTTTTTTCCATTTCCCTAATTTTTTTTTGAGAATTATTTTCTTTTTCCAATTCAGAAATTCTATTTTCTTGAGACTTTTTTATCTTTTCCAATTCAGAAATCCTACTTTCCTGAGTTTTTTTAACCTTTTCTAATTCATAAATTTTGTTTCCCTGCATCTCCTGTGAATTCTTTATTTTTTCCAACTCCAATTTCAGGACGTTGTTATTCTCTATCATAGCTTCCCTTTCCTTTCCCCATTTTTCTTCAAACTCCCTTAATTTTTTAATAGTGTCTTCTAGGAGAGAGTTATGTGATGGGGGGCAGGAATCGTTCCCCTTTAGGTTGTTATCTGCTGTCTCTCTGCTGTTAACTTCCTCGGGGTTGGATACCCGCTCTTTCTCTGTGTAGAAGGAATCTATGGTTTTTTTGGCTTTTTTGCTCATATTTAAAAAATCTTTTGGGGTCTGTCCCTGGGGTAGGAAATTATTTATTTACTTCTTTACCAGCTTCCTCCCAGACCGGATGGATGCAGCGGCTCCTGCACCTGAGCTAAGATAGAGCTCTGGGAGAGAGTTCCTCACCCCCTCCCTAGAGGTGCCTCAGAGGTGATTAGAGCTGCTGTGCCCCGAGGGCGCTGAACAGTAAAGGCAGCACAAAGCCCAGCCTATGCGTCCCGGTGGGGCGTGGATGTCTGCAGCAGGTGACTTGAGAAGCCCCTGTGCTCAAACTGGAAGTGTCTGCCAGAAACCACGGTCTCTAGTTCAAAGGTTCCACTTCTCTGGGACTTCCTGGAGCTGAGTTCCACTCCCTCCAGCTGAGCTAGGCAGTGTGTGTTGCCTTGGGCCGTATCCATCCACTTGTCAATCTCTTAACTATTCTCAGGTGGGAGCTGAGGCCACACCCCCTGGTGCCGAGATCTGCTGAGTCACCCCCAGGATCCGGGAAAAATCTAATCTATCTGAATTTTTAAAGTGTTTAGATTTCCCTTCTGAACTGCTAAATAATTAGCAGAGAAGAGCTAATAGCCTGTGCCAGATTCCTTTATCTCAGTGGCTTCTCTGATCCCAGAGCCCTTCCCAGCGCGATCGGCAGAGTATGCTAGCACCCAGCCGTCTGTGCTGGCCTCTCTTCTTCCTCCCCTGGGAACTGACCTTTTCTGTTGAAACTCCAGATTCTCTTCAGCTGGTAAGTCATGCTTCCAGTCCTTGTGGTATCTATCAGTCCAGGGCTTATTTTGAGGCTTAATTTATCTAATTGGTTGTGAGGGAGTGAGGACATTCACAGAGTCTTGTGTTTCTTCTCCGCCATCTTGGCTCCGCCCCTAAATGTAAAGTTTTTAATGAATAAATATATCTATATGCTTAAGAGTATATAAATTATTGTCTTTTTTCTTTTAAAGATATAAGTCATTATGAAGGAAACCAAAACTCAAACAAGGAAATAGCAATTGCAATAAAGAACTATGAAGTTAACCCTTTAGTTAATTTAGTCTTGTCTGGTGTTATAGCTGAGTTAACAAGTTACATAATAGAGTTTAAAGAAATGCCATGTATTGTATTTGAGAATCTCCTTAATATTTTCAATGAACCAGGTGGTCAGATCATAATAAGAGTCTGAGATAGTTTTATACTGGGATCTACAATTATTATAACAACTAAAGAAAAACACAACATATAAAAAATTCCTCTATGGTCAAATATAAGAATAATAATTTCATTTAATTAAAAATCATCATGAGTTGGCATTTGCAATTTTGTATAGAGTGCTAACATTGAAAAGTCTATAGATCAATTGAAGCATATTTATATAAATTAAATTTTAATTTCCAAAATTGCAAATTAATGAAATAATTTCATATAAGCTCATTTTTTTCTCAATAGTCAGACTCAGGATTTATTATCATTTTCAATTCTCAACAGTACTCCATGAACACAAATATTTTCATTTACTTAATATTAACAGAATAAATTTTAGATACATTGTTTCTTCATGTATTTCAGAAAGAGGGGAGAGTGATGAATCTTTCTGTTTTCATCTGATGAATATGAATGAGATGGGCAGACCCAATTGTTTTCACTTTCAGTTAGTAGCCATCTAGTGGAGCAGAAGTAATTAGTAGGTAGTGTGATTGGACCAGCTTCTCATTTCAGAATCTCTATTACTGAATTTCAACCAGAAACCTAGGGACTCTTTGGCAGCTGTTCAACAAAAGAAGCCAAATCTCAGCTTGCTTTCTACTGGTAAGTAAAAGTTTAGGCTGTCATTTCTGAAAGGAGAAACACATTAATTACCAAGTAGAGACCTTCACTGCAAACTTTGAGATAAACAGCAGTGAAAGGAATACTAATTCCAAGTAATGGCATTATGATAAAATTTATAGTATATTACAGGGTCAAATTTTGTCCCTAGTATTATGTGAGCTCTTCCTATGGTATTATTTGTTGAACAAAGAATATCATTCAAATCTCAGTTTTGTGAAATTTTCTGGTACAGAAGGAAAACTAAATTAAACTGTTTATCTTTATTGCCTTTTTAAGGGAAGAAACATTTTTGTTTGATAATACAATTGAGATTAGAAGGGTGTGTTGGTATAAATAAAATAAAGACCTCTTCACACTATTTTGTTGTATTTTACTCAGATAAAATCTATTGTAGTGATTTCAGGTAACAGAGACTATATTGGTATGGAAGAATCAAGTTAATGTTGTGCCTAGCACCAAGGCTTAGTCTTTGTTTTATTTATAGTATTCTACCAAGGTGACTTGTAATGTTTACTTGAAATGTATGACTCTTATTTTTTTCACAGTAGGGATGAGCTTGTTATTTTACAAGCTTATAAATAAGTCTAAGTTTGAATAAAAGTGACATTATTTAAACTTATAATAGAAGTTGAACTAACATCAAGTTATGAATGATATGGGCAGACCCATTTTTCCTTCTGAGGAAAATTGGTGATTTTCTTTTTTCTATAACACAGATATTATTTACTCTATATTTTATGTGCCAAAGAGGACAATCCTGTAATACTATGATTTTATACGGCTGTGATATCCATTATTATATCTTTAGGAAGTAGTGCAGTGAAACCATTCTATCACATTGCTAGAGGGTACTGGAGCTAGATAATGCCAGCATGCAGGAGTCAACTGTAAAAGTTTTTATAGGATCATTTAGACATAAAAAGTTGCTACAACTGGGGGTCTGGTTTATCATTTTGGTGATTTTTGAGACTTAAGAAAATGCTAACAATTGTGTTAAATTAAAAAGTGTGTTCATATTATTTTTCCTCTCAGAGAGCATCATTGTTAAACATTGAAAAATATACCATTGATTGCTTTAAGAACACTGAAACACATGTAACATATGTTTCTAAAATATAGAAAGAGTAGAAATACAGTAGAAGATTCAGGGAATGAAAATATCAATGGAGCATATTAACAGTATCACTATTTTGTTTATTAATTCAGCAAATGGGAGGAAAAAATCATAGAATTTAAGATGCTGACAAAGGTTAAATGGATCACAATTTTTAAAAAGGTTTATTAAATATTATCGTTTATTAGCTTTAACATTAATTTTAACATGTTTTAATTCAAAAATATTTTCCCTCCATTCTCTCACACATCACTATATTAGCTAATTATAGCTAATATAGTTAAAATAAAACAAAAAAATAAATAATTACACTTCAATTTCCTCTCAAAATTCATCAGTTCTTTCTTTGAAGGGAGATAGCATTTTTTAAAATCATGATCCCTTTAGAATTTTATTAGATTATTATACTGATCAGATTACCTAAATTTTTCACAGTTGATTATTGCTGACACTGTATATAATGATCTCCTGTTTCTGCTCACTTCATTCTGCAATAGTTTGGGTATTTTCCCCCAGATTTTCTTTTTGTGAGACTCTCCTGATTATAATTTTTATAGCAAAATAGCACCCCAACCAACTTAGTCAGTCATTATACCACAACTAATTCAGTCATTCCCCTAATTTTTTGCATCCTTTCTATTTTCAATACTATGCCAGAAAAAAAAAAAAAAAAAAAAAAAAAAAAAGCTTTGATAATATTTTTATACATATAGGTCATTTATCCTTTGATTCAATCTATTTAGGATACAGATCTAGCTATGGTATTGCTTAGGTAAAAGTGTATTCACGATTTTATAGCTTTTTGGGTATGGGTTCAAATTTCTCTCCAGAGTGATTGGACCAGTTCACAACTCCATGAAAAGTGAATTAGTGTAATTCTTCTTCCATATCCCTATTAACACTTACCACTTTCTTTTTATGTTAATACTGTTAAAACAACCCTAGAGTAATTTTAATTTGCATTTCTCTAATCAACAGTAAGTTAGAGCCAATGGAATAACATTTGAATTTCAGTCTTATGATTTCACATCCAGTATGTAGAAGTCTATGGAACTCTCTAGTAGGTACTGAGAGAGATATGCAAATTGGATAAGAGAAAACTTTGACATTATGAAGTTTAAAATAAAATATGATAATCCAGTTCCATAAATATTATTTTTTTGCTTTCATTTTCAATATTTTAGTCCTTTCTGGAGCACAATATGAGCACTTCATAAATAGTTCATTGCAACTCCCATAGAAAAATTTACTGGGACAGTTAAAGAGGTATAATCAACTATGATTTGCAACTTAACTCAAAAAGGGCTTATAGCTTTTTTTGCTGAATGCTATGGAGGCTTGAAACAACATGATAAAATATGATTCATATATTCCAAAAGCTTATTTTTTTCATGGAAATGTTTGAGCAGGTCATTCTAGCCAAAGGGGAAAAAAATCTCTACTTCTTCCTTACCCCTCACTTTATTAACAACATCTGATATTTTTCTTATGGTAAATTTCACATTAATGTGTGTTGTTAATTGTGTTTATCACATATGTATTTATATCAACATATACTCACTCTAAATACACATATGTAGAATGTACATGTAAGTGTGTTCTTGCATACATATATGCATGTATAATTATATTTATTCTATAAATGAACATAAAACTTCTCATGTGTAATAAAATAATTAGGGGATTATGTTATATTGTTGGGTTTTCCACAATTTGTATCATCTTGGGAAAATTAATTCATCTCTCTAGATATCTGTGTATTCATATGTAAAGTAAGTAGTTTAAAACACTTGGTTTCTAAGATTCCCTTCTACACATCAACTTCTATACTAATCTGTTTGTTAATTAATACACTTATTAAATACATTCTCTGTACTTATCACTCCAAAATGGAGGCAACACAAAATCAAATAAAATACATTTTTACTTTCTTGGATCTTATATCCTATCCTGCCATGGTCACATGATGCATATGTAACTATAATGTAAAAGAAAATATAAAAAACATAATAGAGGAATAAAACACATTTAAAATATGGTATCTAACATGGTGGGGAAACCACTACAAGATTTTTGCATTAGCCGAAATTTAAATTAAAGAAAAAGATGAAGCAGGATGAATACAGAGAGGCTTAGAGAGATATACATGAACTCATGCTAAGTGAAATAAGCAGAATCAGGAGATCATTATACACTTCAACAACAATACTATATGATGATCAATTCTGATGCACATGGTTCTCTTCAACAATTAGAGTATCCAAATCAGTTCAAATTGATCTGTAATGAACAGAACCAGCTAAACCCAGAGAACAGAACATTTCCCAGAACACTGGGAAATGAGTATGAACTACAAAATTTCCTCTCTTTCTGTTACTGTTACTCACATTTTTTTCTTCTCAGGTTATTTTTACCTTCTTTCTAAATCTGATCTTTCCTGTGCAATAAGATAACTGTATAAATATGTATACATATATTATATTTAACATATTTAGCATGTATGGGACTACCTGTCATCTAGAGGAGGGGATGGGGGGAAAGAGGGGAAAAGTTGGAACAGAAGGTTTTGCAAGGGTCAATGTTGAAAAATTACCCATGCATATGTTCTGTATATAAAAAACTATAATAAAAATAAAATTTAAAAAGGGAAAGGTGAGAAAGTTGTAAAATAGAGACAGCAGCCCATCCAAAGTCTCTTGATATCCCCATTCTAAAAAACTTTACAATATTGTCTTAAATCAAATTCTGGAGTGGCAGATCCAAGAAAGACTGGATTGAGATATCTTTCCAGCCCCAGACAACTTATGAGATTTTCAAAAATTATCTGTAATATCATGATTTGGGCAGATTCAAAGAACATACAGTGAGACCAGTTGTGGCCTTGCAGACTGTTGTAATAACAGCAGCAACAACTTTGGGAGTTATCAGATTAGAAATAGTAAGGCGGTTGAATGACTGATCAGAAAGAAATTAAAAGGGTCTCTACTAGTCTCGAGAGTAGCAATTTTGGCTACTATTATATATATATATATATATATATATATATATATATATATATATATATATATATATATATATATATATATATATATATATATATATATATATATATATATATATATATATATACAGTTCTGGATCATGGTTCCAAGTGACAATTTGAAGGCAAAGAGAAGAATTACCAGTTGCAACTACAGGAAATCATGTAACCTCTTCATAGTCCCATGGAAAAGAACTCTACCACTATAACTATAGGAGAACAGGTCCCTTAATAGATAAAGATCAGAGTTCAGATCAGAAGAGCAAGAATTACACCTCTCCTAGCATCATAACAACTTGAAAAAAAATCACAAACTTGCAGCTCCCTTGTGTGAATTCTGAAAACAGCAGCTAGAACAAGCTCAAAGTTTGGGACAGTGTCTTCTTAATTCTTGATGAGCATAGTACACCTTTAATGAAAAGCCCAACATCGAGAAATAGATTGTAAAAGTGAAAGAAAAAAAAGAAAACAGCAAAAAAGCATTCAATCTCAAAAGCTACTACACTGGCAACAAAAGACTAAGACACAAATGCAAAAGAAAATACCAATTTGAAAATAGTCACAATAAAAGCTTCAAAGAAAATCCTAAATTGTCACAAGCCCTACAAGAATACCTGGAAGAATTAAATAAAGACATAAGAGCAGCAGAAAAAATTTGAGAAAATAAATGATAAAGATTCTAAAAATTATAAAAAGAAAATCAATATCTTGGTAAAAGAGGCACAAAAATTTTTGAAGAAAATTACAACTTAAAAAATAGAATTGATCTAATGATAAAAGAGGTAAAATAATTTTAAAAAGAACTTTTAAAAAGCAGAAAAAAATGGAAAACCTAAAAAAAATAAATTTCAAAAGTTTACTAAAGAATATAATTTTAAAACATTAAAACTTTTCAACATTCATCCTTGCAAAACTTTGCGTTTCAAATTTTTCCCTCCCTTCTCCTCACTCCCTCCTCAAGTGGTAAATAAACCAATATATGTTAAGCGTGCAATTTTTCTATACATATATGCACAATTATCATGCTGCATAAGAAAAATAAGATCAAAAAAGAAAAAAATATATATGATAAAGAAAAAATGTAAGCAAACATAACAAAAAATGAAAATACTATATTGTGATCCACATTCAGTCCCCACAGTTCTCCCTCTGATGCAGATGTTCTATTTTCCATTACCTTGCTTTACTGCATATAATTCTTATTGCATCATTCTCTGAATAAGATGCATTTACTATTTTTGCCTTTCTGTATTTGACTTTGATATTTTTGTGCCCTAATATACAGACAATTTTTGGAGGTTCCATGTACTGCCAAGAAAATCTATATTCCTTTTTTGTATTCAATTTTCTCCAAAAATCTATCATACCTAACTTTTCAAAATTCTACACTCCTTTGTAATTTCTTTCTTTTTTATTGTGGGATTTTATTTATCTATGATTTTTTTTTTTTTTTTTTTTTTTTTTTTTTGTAAACAGCATATTGTAGGATTCTGGCTTTTAATTCAATCTGCTACTCATTTCTGTTGGGAAAGTTAATCGTTCATCCTATTCACAGTTAAAATTAAAAACTCGGGTTTCCCCTTCATCTTATTTTCCTTAAGTTATATTTTTATCTTTCCTTTCCCTCCTTTCCCTCTTTCCCTCCTCATCAAGGTTTTGCTTCTGACTACCAAATCCCTCAAGTTACCCTGCCCTTTTACATTCCCTCTCCCTTTCTTATCCCTTTCCCCTTCTACTTCTGTTCTCCTTTCTGTTACCTCCTCCTTTTTTTCCCCCTTTCTCCTGCTATTACCCTAAAGGGTGAGACAAGTTTGTTTATTAAACTCATTGGGATATTCTATCTTTGAGTCAAATCCAATGAGATTAAAGTTCACATAATGCTCATCTCCCTCCCTTCTTTCCCTCAACTATAATAGCTCTTTTTTTTGCTTCTTCATTTAATATAACTTACCCCATTTTACCTTCCCTTTCCTTTTCTTCCAGTACAATCCATTTTCCACCTGTATCTTCATTTTTATATCATCACAGTAATGTCAAATTATATCTATACTTTCTAAGTATAGATATAAAAAAGATACAGTTCTCTGCAGTTAAACATGTAATTTTTTCTATGTATAGATGTAAACATTCTAACCTTTAAAAACATAGTTATCATTTCTGCTCTTTTTTTCCTTGCTGTGCTTCTTTTGAATTCTGTTTTTGAAGATCAGATTTTTTTTGTTCCACTCTGATATTTTCCTGGAAAATAAATGAAAATCACAAATTTCATTGAATATCCATCAAACCCCCTGAAAGATAATGCTTAATTTTGCTGCATAGCTGATTTTTTTCTGTTGAAGTTTCTTTGCTCTCTGAAATATCATATTCTAGGGCCTTAGATAGTTTAAAGGGAAAGCTTCTAGGTTCTGGTTAATCCTGAGTATGCCTTCTCAATATTTGAAGTTTCTTCCTGATTTCTCCTTGCTCTACTAATTATGGAATTTGTCTATAATATTTCTTATAGTTTCCATTTTGGGCTCTCTTTCAGGAGGTGATTGGTGGGTTTTTGAATTGGTGTTTTACTCCTGGTTCTAGGGCATCAGGGTCGTTTTCATTAATGATTTCTTACAAGATGTTGTCCTGTCATAATTTTTTTAACTGTGGTTTTTCAGGTAATCCAGTAATTCTTAGATTTTCTCTCCTGGATCTATTTTTCAGGTGAGTTGTTTTTCTGATGAGATATTTTAGATTTTTTCTTCTATTTCATTTATTTTTTTATTTGATTTGACTGATTTTGATGCTTCATTTAGTCATTCACTTCCATTTATTCAATTCTAATTTTAGTAATTATGTTCTTCAGATAGCTTTTTCATTTCCTTTTGTATTTGGCCAATTTAAGTTTTAAATGAGGTATTTTGTTCAATGAATTTTTTCCAGTTCAGAAATTCTGTTGTTTTTTTTTAAAGAGTTGCTTTCTTTTACCATTTCATCAAAACTATTCTTTAAGGAGTGCTTTTCTTCAGAAATTTTCTGTATTTCCATTTCCAGAGTTCTCATTTCCTTTCCCCATTTTTCTTCTAATTTTACTTAAATTATTTTTTAAAATTCTTCCAAGAGAACATTGTGAGATGGAGATCAACTTATCACTCTTTGAAGTTTCATCAGGAGATGTTGTGCCTTTAATGTTACCTCAGGGTTTGAGTTGTTTTCTTTTTCCATTTTGTCAAATCTATATTGTAAGGAGTAATGTACTTTTTCCATTTTTTCTAAATCAATTTTAAAGAGTTTTTTTCAGATTATTTCTTTCCTTTTCCAACTCTCCTGAAAAAAAAATTATTTCCTTTCTCCAATTTTTTTTCTAAGTCTCTTTTAAGATATTTTTTGAATTCTTACAAGAGAGTCTTGTGAGATGGAGACTGACTCATATCACCCTTTAGAAATTCATCTGGAGATGATTGCCTTTAGTGCCCTCAGGGTTTGAATTCTGTTTTTACCAGTCTCCATAAAAGCTATCTATGATCAGAGCTTTTTTCTTTTTCTTTATTATTTTTTTTTCATTTTTAAAAATTGAGGTATGATCTTAAGGCTAATGGGAGATTTTCCCAAGTTTTGTCTACTGGCAATAGTGGCTTCATACTGCCTTGAAATTAGTTCTGCCAACTTCTTTCCCATGTTGGGCAGGCATGGCCATATCCCATGTTATGCTGGAGTTCAGGGGTTCTTCTGTACTTGTGTTGGAGATCTCACAACTAGTCTGCTGATCCACTGGCTTCTGAACCAGGTAAAATAGCAACTATTGCTTTATTTTGGCTATGAATCTCTTACTATATTCGTCTGGCAACTAGAAGCCTCTCTATCCTGGGTCTCCCTGCACTGCACTGCACTGAACTGCACTGCACCTGTGCTATCCTGCAACTCCTCTCCCCTGCAAGAATGAAACACATTTTTCTGAAAGTTCTTCCAAAATATCTTCTACTGGAAATTTGTTATGCTCCAAATGTGTTTGGGTTCTGTCTTTCATTCAAAGGCGTGTTCTGATATTGATCTAAGGGAAGCCAGGAAGAACTCAGAGAAATATCTGCCTACTTTCCACTATCATGGCTCTACCCCCCTCAAAATAATTTAAGACTATTTGACTCCCTTAAAGGTATAATTACACAAAGGAAAAATTTTGGAATATAATATTGAAGGCAAATGAAATACAATTGTGACCAATAATAACATATCCTGCAAAACTGAGTATAATATTCCCTGAATGGAATTTTAAATTTTAATTTAATTTAATTTTAATAGAATTTAATAGAGAATTTTCAAACATTCTTAATGAAAATGTCAGATTAATAGAAAATTTGACATGCAAACATAAGACTCAAGAGAAGCATACAAATGTAAATATAAAAGAAAAATAGTAAAGAATTTAGCAATGGTAAAATTTTTTATACACCTATAATGTAAAGATGATATATGTAATTCTTAAAAATATAAGTGTTTTAGGGTAGATGGAAGTAGTCTACACAGACAGAGAACATAAATATGAGTTAATTATTTTGAGATGATCTCACAAAATCAAGGGATAAGAAAGAGAGATATCATAGGAAAAAGGAGAAGGGAGAAGAAAGACAAAATTTTCTTATATAAAAAAGACATTCAAAGAAGAGTTTTAACGGTATAGGGGAGAATAAGGGATATAGAGAAGCACTTAAATTTCACTCATCAGAATTGGTTCCAAGAGGGGAAATTTATGTGTGTTTATGTATACACATGCTTGCATATGTGTATATATACACATATGTGTATACATGGATGTATGCATGCATATATAACCACATAACTATTTTATTCAATAGGGATGAAGGAAAAGAACAAGATAAGTGAAAAGGAACAGGGTGATAAAGGGAAGGTGAACTAAGGGAGGCAGTGGTCAGAAACAAGGTAGACTTTAGAGGAGAAACAAGAAAAAAGGAGTGGAAGAGGGATAAATAGAAAAAAAATAGGTAGAAATCTACAGAAATTATAATTGTTAGATCTTAAAGTTATAAACTCACCAATAAAATAGAATAGGATGGTAGAATATATTAGAAAACAGAACTGATCAATATATTTTATAACACACACATATACATATATATATATATATATATATATATATATATATGACATATACACTTCACATGTATCAAAAATAATAACTTATGTAGAAAATAATGCAAAATAAGAACATTCACAAAATTGTTGATGGAGTTCAATCACTTGGAGAATAATTTGGAAGTACACACAAAGGGCTATTAAGCTGTGCCTGCTCTTTGAATTTCTTTTATTATTATTATTATTTTTGTCAATAGCATTTTATTTTTCCAAATATATGTAAGGACAGTTTTCAATATTCATTTTTATTGGATTTTGTGGTCCAAATTTTTCTCCCTCTCTCCCTTATTTCCTAAACAAACAATCTGAAATAAGTTATATGTGCAAACTTTTTAAAATATATTTCCATATTTGTCAGAATGTTTAAGAAAAATCACATCAAAATAGAAAAAAAAAACATTATGAAAGAAAAAAACAAGCAAACAGAAAATTTTGAAAATAACATGCTTTAGTCTATATTTAGTCCCCACAGTTCTCTCTCTGGATGCAAAAATATATTTTCTGTCTCACAGCAGAATTGTGTTGAATAACATTGCTCAAAAGAGTCAAATCCATCACATTTGATCATCACATAATGTTACTGATACTGTGTACAAGGTTCTCTTGATTCTCCTCATATCACTCAGCATCAGTTCATGTAACTATTTCCAAACTTTTTTTGAAATCAGCCTGCAACATATGTAAATAAAAAAGTAAAAAAAAGTAAAAAAAAAAAATCAGCCTGCAACTTCTTATGGAAAAATAATATTCCATTATATCTATATGCCATAACATATTTAGCTATTGCCATATTGATGCCACCTTTTGATTTTCAATATCACAACTAGCTCTGTATTATGAAATTATCAAAGAAAATGGGAAAAAAAGGGATCTAAATGTTTAAATATTTATAGCATCTCTTTTTGTTTAGACAAAGAAAAGGAAATTTAAGGAATACCTATCAATTGGGAAATGGTTGAAGAAAATGTGGTATATGATAGAGTTGAAATGCTATTGTGCTACAAAAATGATAAAAAAATTGATTTCAGAAAAAAAAAAAAAACCTGAGAAGATTGAAATGAACTGATACAGATTGAAGTGAGCAGAATTGGAAAATGTAACATTATAATTGTGATCAAGTCCAAAACACTTAGCTATTCTGATTACTACTATGATCCAAAGAAATTCTAAAAGACTCATGATGGAAAAATTTATTGACCTCCAGAGAAACAATTGATTAATTCTAAATATAAATTAAAATATAACTTATTTACTTTCTTCATTTTCTTGCTATTGGGAGCTAACAAAATCAAATGTGAATTCCCAAGAGCATGAATTTATTGAAGGGGCCGTAATGATCCAGAAATTTTTTTTTAATTAAATTTATATTTACAACACTTTTTGACAGTACGTATGCATAGGTAATTTTTAACAACATTATCCCTTGTACTCCCTTCTGTTCCAAATTTTTTGCCTCCTTCCCTCCAACCCCTCCCCTGGATGGCAGGCATTCCCATACATATTAAATAGGTTATAGTATGTCCTAGTACAATATATATGTACAGAACCGATTTTTGTTGCTATTGTTGTTGCAAAGGAAGAATTGGATTCAGAAGGTAAAAATAATCTGGGGAGAAAAACCAAAAATGCTAACAGTTTTACACTCATTTCCCAGTGTTTCTTTTCTGGGTGTAGGTGATTCTGTCCATCATTGATCAATTGGGATAGGATTAGCTCTTCTCTATGTTGAAGCTATCCACTTCCATCAGAATGCATCCTCATACAGTATCATTGTTGAAGTATATAATGATCTCTGAGTTCTGCTCATTTCACTCAGCATTAGTTGATATAAGTCTTTCCAAGCCTCTGTATATTAATCCTATTGGTCACTTCTTATAGAACAATAATATTCCATAACATTCATATACCATAATTTACCCAACCATTCTCCAGTTGATGGGCATCCACTCATTTTTGAGTTTCTAGCCACTAAAAAAAGGGCACATTTTGGCACATACAGGTCCCTTTCCCCTCTTTAGTATTTCCTTGGGATATAAGCCCAGTAGTAGCACTGCTGGTTGAAAGGGTATGCACAGCTTGATAACTTTTGGGGCATAATTCCAGATTGCTATCCAGAATGGTTGGATTCTTTCACAACTCCACCAACAATGTATTAGTGTCCCAGTTTTCCCACATTCCCTCCAACATTCATCATTATTTGTTCCTGTCATCTTAGCCAATCTGACAGGTGTGTAGTGATATATCAGAGTTGTCTTACTTTGCATTTCTCTGATCAATAGTGATGTGGAAAACTCTTTCATATGAGTGGAAATAGTTTCAATTTTATCATCTGAAAATTGTCTGTTCATATCCTTTGACGATTTATCAATTGGAGAATGGCTTGATTTCTTATAAATTAGAGTAAATTCTCTGTATTTTGGAGATGAGGCCTTTATCAGAACCTTTAACTGTAAACATGTTTTCCAATTTGGTACTTCCCTTCTAATCTTGTTTGTATTAGTTTTGTTTGTACAAAAGCTTTTTAATTTGATGTAAACAAAATTTTCTATTTTGTGATCAATAATGATCTCTAGGTCTCCTTTGGTCACAAATTCCTTACTCATCCACGAGTCTGAGAGGTAAACTATCCGATGTTCCTTTAATTTATTTTTGATCTCATTTTTTATGCCTAAATCATGGACCCATTTTGATCTTATCTTAGGATGTGGTGTTAAATGTGGGTCCATACCTAGTTTCTGTCATACTAACTTCTAGTTTTCCCAGAAGTTTTTGTCAAATAATGAATTCTTATCCTAAAAGTTGGGATCTTTGGGTTTGTCAAACACTAAATTGCTATTTTTATTCACTATCTTGCCCTGTGAACCTAACCTATTCCACTGATCAACTAGTCTATTTCTTAGCCAATACCAAATAGTTTTGGTGACTGCTGCTTTATAATATAGTTCTTGATCAGGTACAGCTAGGCCACCTTCATTTGATTTTTTTTTTTTTCATTACTTCTTTTGAAATTCTTGACCTTTTGTTCTTCCACATGAATTTTGTTGTTATTTTTTTTTGATCATTAAAATAGTTTCTTGGGAGTCTGATTGGTATAGCACAAATGAATAGATTAGTTTAGGGAGTATTGTCATCTTGATTATATTCGCTCGGCCTATCCAAGAGCACTTAATGTCCTTCCAATTATTTAAATCTGACTTTATTTTTGTGGCAAATGTTTTGTAATTTTGCTCATATAATTCCTGACTTTCCTTTGGTGGATATATTCCCAAATATTTTATACTATCGACTGTTATTTTGAATGGAATTTCTCTTTGTATCTCTTGCTCTTGGATGGTGTTGGTAATGTATAAAAATGCTGAGGATTTATGTGGATTTATTTTGTATCCTGCAACTTTGCTAAAGTTATGAATTATTTCTAATAGCTTTTTAGCAGAGTTTTTGGGCTTCTCTAAGTATAGCATCATGTCATCTGCAAAGAATGATAGTTTGATTTCCTCATTACCTACTCTAATTCCTTGAATCTCTTTCTTGGCTCTTATTGCCGAGGCTAGCATTTCTAATACAATATTGAATAGTAATGGTGATAGTGGGCAACCTTGTTTCACTCCTGATCTTACAGGGAAAAGTTTCAGTTTATCACCATTACATAGGATATTTACTGACAGTTTTAAATATGTGCTCATTATTTTAAGGAATAGTCCATTTATTCCTATACCCAAGTATTTTTAGTAGGAATGGATGTTGGATTTTATCAAATGCTTTTTCTGCATCTATTGAGATGATTATATGTTTTTTCTTAATTTGGTTATTGATATAGTCAATTATGCTAATAGTTTTCCTAATATTGAACCAGCCCTGCATTCCTGGTATAAATCCTACTTGGTCATAATGTATTATCCTGGGTATTATTTTCTGTAGTCCTTTTGATAATATTTTATTTAAGATTTTAGCATCAATATTCATTAGGGAGATTGGTCTATAATTTTCTTTCTCTGTTTTCAGCCTACCTGGTTTAGTTATCAGTACCATTTCTGTGTCATAAAAGGAATTTGGTAGGACTCCTTCAATTCCTATTTTTTCAAATAATTTATATAGCATTGGAGTTAGTTGTTCTTTAAATGTTTGGTAGAATTCACATGTAAATCCATCTGGTCCTGGGGATTTTTTCTTAGGGAGTTGGTTAATAGCTTGTTTTATTTCTTTTTCTGAAATGGGACTATTTAGACTACTTACTTCTTCCTGCGTTAATCTTGGCAAGCTATATATTTTAAGGTATTCTGCCATTTCATTTAAGTTATCAAATTTATTGGCATAAAGTTGAGCAAAGTAGCTCCTAACTATTGTTCTAATTTCCTCTTCATTAGAGGTGAATTCTCCCTTTTTATTTTTAAGACTAACAATTTGCTTTTCCTCTTTCCTTTTTTTAATTGGATTTCTAAGGGTTTGTCTATTTTGTTGGGTTTTTTTCATAGAACCAATTCTTAGGTTTATTAATTAATTCAATATTTTTTTTTACTTTCATTTTATTAATCTCACCTTTTATTTTAAGAATTTCAAGTATTGTGTTTGTCTGGGATTTTTAAATTTGTTCCTTTTCTAGCAATTTTAGTTGTAAGCCCAATTTGTTGACCCTCTCCTTCTCTATTTTATGCAAGTAGGCCTCTAAAGATATAAAACTTCCCCTTATTACTCCTTTGGCTCTATCCCACACAATTTGGTATGATGTTTCATTATTGTCATTTTCTTGGGTGAAGTTATTAATTATGTAAATGGTTTGCTGTTTTACCAAATTATTTTTTAGTACAAGATTATTTAGTTTCCAATTATTTCTTGGTCTATTTTACCCTGGCTTTTTATTGAATGCAATTTCCATTGCATTGTGGTCTGAAAATGATGCATTTACTGTTTCTGCCTTACTGCATTTGATTTTGAGGTTTTTATGTCCTAGTATATGATCAATTTTTGTATTGGTACCATGAACTGCTGAGAAGAAAGTGTACTCCTTTCTGTCTCCATTTAGCTTTCGCCAAATATTTATCATATCAAACTTTTCTAGTAGTCTATTTACCACTTTGACTTTCATATTTATTTTGTGGTTTGATTTATCTAATTCTGAGAGTGCAAGGTTGAGATCCCACTATTATGGTTTTGCTGTCTATTTCTTTTTGCAGATCTCTTAATTTCTCTTTTAAGAATTAAGATGCTGCACCACTTGTTGCTTATATGTTTAATATTGATACTGCTTCATCATCTATGCTACCCTTCAGCAGGATATAATGCCCTTCCTTATCTCTTTTAATTAGATCAATTTTTGTTTTTGCTTGATCTGAGATGAGGATGGCTACCCCTGCTTTTTTGGCTTTGCCTGAAGCATAGTAGATTCTGCTCCACCCTTTTACTTTTAGTTTAAATGTATCACCCTGTTTCAGGTGTGTTTCCTATAAACAACATATAGTAGGATTCTGACTTTCAATCCAGTCTGCTAACTACTTCCTATTTATGAGGGAGTTTACCCCATTCACATTTATGGTTCGAATGACTAATTCTATATCGCTTGCCATCCTGTTAGCCCCTGCTTATGCTTTTCTCCTTTCCTTCCCTCTTACACCCCTACCCAGTATTAAACTCATGAACACCACTTGCTTTTCACAGGCCTCCCTTTTTAGTATCCCTCTCCCACCTTAAAGTTCATCTCCCTTTTTCTCACAACTTACTCCTTCTGTCTCACTTTCCAATGAAGTGGAAGAAGTTTCACCATAAATAGAACATATCGAATGATACACACTACATTCACCCCCCTCCTTTCTTTCTCTCAGATATAATAGGTTACCTTTGCCTCTTCATGAGATATAGTACCACGACTTTACCCTTTTTTATGACATAATTTCCTTTCAACCTCTAGTTTCTAGGACAAATTATACATGTGTTCTTTACATATCTTTATGGAAGAAATATAGTTCTCAAGATTTCTTTTTACCTTTTTAGTTCTATATTTGAAGATCAAATATTTTGTGTAGATCTGGTATTTTCATCAAGAATAGATGGAATTCATTTATTTCGTTAAATGTCTGTCTACTTCCCTGGAAAACGATGCTCATTTTTTCTGGGTAAGATATTCTTGGCTGCATACCAAGTTCCTTAGCCTTTCGGAATATCATATTCTAGGCCGTTCTTTCTTTTAATGTGGACGCTGCTAGATCCTGGGTTATCCTTATTGTAGCTCCTCCATATTTGAATTGCTTTTTTCTAGCAGCTTCCAATAGTTTTCCTTTGTCTGATGGTTCTTGAATTTGGCCACTATATTTGTTGTTGTTTTGATTTTAGGGTTCCTTTCAGTAGGTGATTGATGAATTTTTTCAATGTCTATTTTATCCTCTATTTCCAAAACATCTGGGCAGTTCTCTTTGATAATTTCCTGGAAAATAGTGTCTAAGCTCTTTTTTTCCTCACATTTTTCAGGGAACCCGCTTATTCTCAAATTGTCTCTCCTGGATCTATTTTCTAGGTCTGTTATCTTTCCAATAAGGTATTTGACATTCTTTTCAATTGTTTCATTTTTCTAGTTTTGCTTGACTACTTCTTGGTTTCTCCTTGAGTTATTCATTTCTACTTGTTCGAGTCTAATTTTCAATGATGTATTTTCTTCACTCACTTTTTTTTTATATCTTTTTGTAATTGTCCAATTGAGTTTTTAAATGAGTTTTTTTTCTTCTATGGCTTTTTTTTCCTTTTCATGCAATTTATTTTTTAGAGAGCTGTTTTCTTTTTCCAGCTCACTAATCCTGTTTTCCTAGGAATTGTTTACCTTTTCTAATTCACTAATTTTATTTCTCAATGATTTGATCTCTTTTTCCACTCTGAATAACTTCTCCAGGCTCTCTTTCCAAGCTTCCCTTTCCTTTTCCCATTTCTCTTCTATCTCTCTTGTGAGAGCCTTTTTGATTTCCTCTATGAGATTCTTTTGTATTGAGGAGCAGATCATATCCCCCTTAGGGGATTCCTCTGGAGACCATCTGCTTTTAGTCTCCTCAGTATTTGAAGTCTGCTCTCTTTCCATAGAGAAGCTGTCTGTGGTTAGAGCCCCATTAATTTTTTTGTTCGTTTTGTAAGAGCAGGAATTGAAGAAAACAAATTGACAAGAGAAACAATTGGTCTGTTTCTGGTGGGGGGGGGGGGGATGGGGCTGTATGGTGTTACTAGGCTTACTCTGCAGACTGCGGGAGACTGCAGCAAGGCACTGACAGGACAATGATGGCTGTGTTGTGTCTGTGCTCTGAAGCTCTAAGAATATGCTGTGTCACTCTGGGTGGGGGTGGGGGTGGCTGGGTCTTCAGGGATGCTAGCTTTCTGGGGTTTTATTCTTCACCTCACATCTTCTCTGCTGCTCCTGGCTTGCTGCCAAGATGGAACATCCACACTGGGGTAAAAGTCTTTTTCACAGAAACGGAAGAAATCACACCCCTCCCCCCTCTGGTCTGAGCTGTGTGAGCTGCCTGCCTTGCTCTTGCTTCCTGCCCTCAGTCTGATCCCACTCTGTTTGACCCTCCCCCCCCACAGAGCAAACACAGATCTTCTCTGGCGAATTTCAAGGATGTCTTCTGTTGGTGATTATTTGTGGGTTTCTTTTCCGGTCAAGCAGCATTAACTCTGAGGCTTATCTTGTAAGTCCTGAGAGAAAATGCAAAGCTCAAGCAGCTGTCTGCCTCCACGCTGCCATCTTGGCCGGAAGTTCGCATGCAAAGGTTTTGAAGGAAATCCAGTAAAACTCTGTAGCTTCCAAGAGAAAAGGAACTAGTGAAAAATAAACAGAAAATGAGGAGACAGAGACACAAACCAATAGATTAGCCCAACTATTGTTTTGCTAATATAGGGTATTATTTGCATACAAGGTTGTTTATCTCTCTAGAAACTTTAAGTTTGGTCATTTTTGAAGCAATGTAGAAATACGAGTCTGAGAACTGTCTCTGAGAAAGCCCATTTGAGATTATAAATATTTATCCATTTAAGTTACCATCTATCCTACCCAGAAGAGTAAATGGGATTGAGGCAGGAGGACTTAGTGTGATTATTCATAGGTTTAGATACAAGGTTTTTATGTTTTATGTCAAGTGAAATAAAATCTAAACTATATTTGATGTCTTATGAACATGGTTCCTTTTTGGAAGGTAATTGTATCCTTTAATTTTGTTTTGTTTTTCTTTCTCTTTGAAACTTAAACTTAAATATGAATTGAATTCCAATGTTCCTAAAGAAAGATTTCTCTTTGGGTAAGAGCATAAGCCAATGTGAGTTTTTCAGGGAAAAGACTCCAACATTGTAAACACTGAAACTATTTCTTTGCAATGAGGGACTATAGAACATACCTAGTATGATAGGATTGGAATTGAATATGAATTTAGAGATGATCTATTTGGACACTATCATTTTAAAGATTTTTTGTAAAATGAGAGTTAAGGTAATATGCCAATTATATATTCTTTTCACTATGCTATAATTCTTTTTTTTTATTTTTTCAGGACATTGTTCAGAAGTTGCTGGAAAAATAAAATAAAAAGCCTTTCTTAACTCCTTTGTATAAACATGAAACAATTATACTCATAAACATAGGAACTTTGATAATGATAACTGATAACACAAGGATTTTTTATCCATAGAATAAGTAAGAAAAATGACTCTGTATTTATGTGTGTGTGTGTGTGTGTGTGTGTGTGTGTGTGTGTGTGTGTGTTTGGGGGGGATTGTGTTTGTAGCTCATTTGAAGCATCAATTACAACAAAATCAGAATCACTAAATGTCATTTCTACAGCAACCTTTAGCAAATAGTGATTTAGAGATGAAGTAATGTGGAAGATAGAGACCTGGTTTGTGGTGTTATAGATCTATTTAAAAAATGTTGACATTAATATACTTTTTTAAAAGTCATTAAAATGTCTGGCTTGAGAGAAGTTGAAAATGGACAACCTGATAATTATAAAGGTGTCATACATTTCATTTTGGGGTTTTATTAAAACAGATCCTTAATCCACTTTAGGAAAATAACATAAATGCCATGCTTCTTTTTTAAAAGCTTTTTTATTTTCAAAACATATGCATCAATAATTTTCAACATTCACTCTTGCAAAACCTTATGTTTCATATTTTCCCTCCCTTTCCCCCACACTTCCCTTAGATGGCAAGTAACCCAATATACATTAAAAATGTACAATTCTTCTATACATATTTCCACAGTTATCATTCTACACAAGAAAAATCAGATAAAAAAGTTTAAAAATGAGAAAGAAAACAAAATGCAAGCAAACAATAACAAAAGGAGTGAAAATGCTATTTTGTGATCCTTACTCAGTTCCCTCAATCCTTTCTCTGTGTGAAGATGACTCTATTCATCACAAAACCATTGGAACTGGCCTGAATCATCTTATTGTTGAAAAGAGCCACATTCGGCAGGATACAAAATAAATCCACATAAATCCTCAGCATTCTTATATGTCACCAACAAAATGCAACAGCAAGAGATACAAAGAGAAATTCCATTCCAAACAAATGTTGAGAGTATAAAGTATTTGGGAATCCATCTACCAAAGAATAGTCAGGAATTATATGAGAAAAATTACAAAACACTTGCCACAAAAAATAAAGTCAGATTTAAATAATTGGAAAGACATTCAGTGCTCTTGGATAGGCCGAGCGAATATAATAAAGATGACAATACTCCCCAAACTAATCTATTTATTTAGTGCTTTACCAATCAGACTCCCAAGAAACTATTTTAATGACCTAGAAAAAATAACAACAAAATTCATATGGAAGAATAAAAGGTCGAGAATTGCAAGGGAACTAATGAAAAAAAAAAGTCAGAGGAAGGTGGTCTGAGTGTACCTGATCTAAAGCTATATTATATAGCAGCAGTCACCAAAACCATTTGGTATTGGCTAAGAAATAGAACAGTAGATCAGTGGAACAGATTAGATACAAAGGACAAAAAAGGGTACATCTATAGCAATCTAATCTTTGACAAACCCAAAGATACCAACATTAAGGACAAAAATTCATTATTCGGAAGAAACTGTTGGGAAAACTGGAAATTAGTATGGCAGAAAGTAGATATGGATCCACACTTAACACCATATACTAAGATAAGATCAAAATGGGTCCATGATTTAGGCATAAAGAATGAGATCATAAATAGATTAGAGGAACAGAGAATAGTCTACCTCTCAGACCTATGGAGGAGGAAGGAATTTATGACCAGAGGAGAACTAGAGATCATTATTGATCACAAAATAGAAGATTTTGATTACATCAAACTAAAAAGTTTCTGTACAAACAATACTAATGCAAACAAGATTAGAAGGGAAGTAACAAACTGGGAAAATATTTTTAAAAGTAAAGGTTCTGACAAAGGTCTCATTTCCAAAATATATAGAGAACTGACCCTAATTTATAGGAAACCAAACCATTCTCCAATTGATAAATGGTCAAGGGCTATGAACAGACAATTCTCAGATGATGAAATTGAAACTATTTCCACTCATATGAAAGTGTTCCAAATCACTACTGATCAGAGAAATGCAAATTAAGACAACTCTGAGATACCACTACACACCTGTCAGATTGGCTAAGATGACAGGAACAAATAATGATGCATGTTGGAGGGGATGTGGGAAAACTGGGACACTGATATATTGTTGGTGGAGTTGTGAAAGAATCCAGCCATTCTGGAGAGCAATTTGGAACTATGCCCAAAAAGTTGTCAAACTCTGCATACCCTTTGACCCAGCATTGCTGTTATTGGGATTATATCCCAAAGAAATTCTAAAGAGCGGAAAGGGACCTGTATGTGCCAAAATGTTTGTGGCAGTTCTTTTTGTTGTAGCTAGAAACTGGAAGTTGAATGGATGTCCATCAATTGGAGAATGGTTGGGTAAATTGTGGTATATGAAGGTTATGGAATATTATTGCTCTGTAAGAAATGACCACAGCAGGAGGAATACAGAGAGGCTTGGAGAGACTTAAATCAACTGTTGCTGAGTGAAATGAGCAGAACCAGAAGATCACTATACACTTCAACAACAATACTGTATGAGGATGTATTCTGATGGAAGTGGAAATCTTCAACATAAAGAAGATCCAACTCACTTCCAGTTGATCAATGATGGACAGAAATAACTATACCCAGAGAAGGAACACTGGGAAGCGAATGTAAATTGTTAGCACTACTATCTATCTACCCAGGTTACTTATACCTTCAGAAAATGGTATTTACACACATATATTGTATCTAGATTATATTGTAACACATGTAAAATGTATGGGATTACCTGCCATCGGGGGGAGGGAGTGGAGGGAGGGAGGGGATAATTTGGAAAAATGAATTAAAAAAAAAAAAAAAAGAAAGACCTGAAAAAAAAACAAAAAAACAAAAAAAGAAAGAAAGAAAAGAGCCACATTCATCAGAATTGATCATTATGTAATCTTGCTATTGTAGTTTAGAATGATCCCTTGATTCTGCTCACTTCATTCAGCATCAGTTCATGTAAGTTTCTTCAGGCCTCTCTGAAATTCTCTTGCTGATTAATTCTTACAGAACAATAGTATTCCATAGCATTCATATTCTATAACTTATTCAGCCATTCTACAACTTATGGGCATCCACTTAGTTTACACTTTCTTGCCACTACAAAAAGGGTTGCCACAAACATTTTTACACATGTGGGTTCATTTACCTGCTTGGATCTCTTTGCAATATAAGCCCAATAGAAATCCTGCTAGATCAAAGAGTATGTGCAGTTTGATAATCCTTTGGGCATAGTTTCAAATTGCTCTTCAGGATGGTTGAATCAGTTCATAACTCCACCAACAATGGATTAGTGTCAGCATTTTTCCACATCCCCTCTAACATTCCTCATTTTCTTTTCCTATTTCTTATTTCTAGGATCACCAGTAATTAATTAATACCACCTTCACTTATGTTTTAAATGAGATTGAAGAGAAGTCTTTAAAGGTAAATAAGATTTGCATAATTCTAATCTATTCAATTTATCACTATTATCTTATAAGGAAGAAAGTATTTGTCATATAATTCACCTGTTCAATTCAGTTTAATAGTTAATAATTGTATAATGATATTACCCTTACCCCAGGTTGGAAATGAGCAGGATAAGTCTGTTCATTTCTATCTTTCTACATTTATCCAAATCATTTCTCCTGCCTGACATGCCCTTCCCTCTTATTCCACCACCGGTTCATTCTTCTTGTTCATTTCATCATAAAATATTTCATTACTATTCTTTTGTGTAAGACTAAGAGACTTAATGAATTCATGGTATTACTAAAGATCTAATTCAATGACTATAAGTCATTGAGCATATTCAATTTTTATAAGTATAATCAATAGCTTGTGAAGGACATTGTTCTTTCATCTTTCTTGAAAGTAAATTGACCTACTAGAGAATTCTTTTTTAATTGAGATTTTAGTAGATCTCCCCAGTGGTGTCATCTGAATAAAATAATTTGGCATTTATGAAGACACCTGTACCTGGGGTCAGGAATACTTGAGTTCAAATCTAGTCTCAGACACTTACTAGCTCTATGACTCTGGACAAGTCTGTTTGCCTTAATCTACTAATGAATGAAATAGAAAATCAGTGTGCCTGATAAATGCCATTTTGTTCATATTAAAACAGAGGCAGGTTTGGATAAAAAAATAGCAGAATTTGTTTTTAATCATAGAGGTGAATTTCATAATTAAAGATCATGGAGATGACAGTTTTAGGTAATGCTGAGATCTAATACGTATGTACCTCTGAGAATAGTTATGTACCTGAAATCAATCAAAAATATAGATCATGGGAGGTGAAGTTGCGGAACTTAAGGAAGTTCTTGGGGATCATAGTTAGGTATGAGAACAGAGAAGGCAATGGATATGCAATAGGAAGAGGTAGTCAACAACAAGAAGGATCTAGATAGGATGATATTAAGTAGGTAACTTCTTCAAAAGAAGAGAGATTGATTAGTAACTGCAGCAAAGATAGTCTAAAAATACAATGCCTCCATCATTGTGTCAATCATCAGAATATAGGAAGTTTAGAAATGAATAAAAACACAAAGAAAACTTTCTCCCCCATCTCTACCAATTTTTGTTGTTGTTAGCTGACTTTGAGATCCTATTTTGGTGTTTTCTTGGTAAAGGCACTAAAATTATTTCTGATTTCCTTTTCTAGCTCATTTTACAGATGAGGAATTGAGGCAAACAGGGTTAAGTGACATATCCAGGATCACATAGCTAATAAATATTAGAGGGCAGATTTGAACTCATGAAATTGAGTCTTCTGATTACAAGCCCAGCACTACCTAATAACAAATGGTAACCAGTGTAGCACAGTAATCTTTGCCTTCTTGGTAATGCAATTGTCATTGTTGTTATTGTTATTAGATATAAACTCCTTGAGGGAAGAGGTATTTATCATTTAAATTATTTTATTTGCTATTAAACACATCCATTTACACTTTTTTCAGTTTCTTGAAGTTGTGTGGTGATGAATAGAAGAGATAAATGCTGCTTATTAGTTATTTTTAATGTATAAATCTGAGGTGCTTCTGTAGTGAAGATGCATGAGATATGTATTAAACTAGAGGGAACAATATTTGCAGAAAACTGAGAGTCAACATAGAATGTAATCCTTTTGTGGAATTATGAGTAATCATGTGGCATTGGAAACATTTTGTATTGTGTGGTTTTTTGGTACTTGTTTTCATTAGCAGTGGTCTCAGGTGATTTCTTAAAACTCATCATTTCCTCATCTTGACTCTTTCCCCTCAGCTTTTGAAATATTAGTCTGCACTTCTGATGGACATACACATTACTAGCTTTATCAAAGCATGACATTCCCTCTGAGTCTATAATATTCCTCACAGATGGTGTTTCTGAACATGAACTACTTTGTCAAACATGACATTTACTCACAAGGTTGCTCAGGTGGATTAGTAGCTACCTCATATTTTCTGGAGCTACTGGTCATTTTTGCATAATTCCCATTGAAAATGTTTTAGTCACACTGCTTTGTTACTTGGAAGATGCAGTTTGCAAGCTTTCACATTTCTTAGATTCTTCTGTTTCTTTTCTTTTTGGGAAGCTTCTAATACAATTTTATTTTTCATTATTTTTTTCAAGACTTTTTGGGTTATTTTTATAACATAGGCTATCTTTTTTATAATGTGGACATATGTTTATCTTTATATAACTTAAATGTTTTGTCTCTAAAAGTAATAAAGTTTGTGGTAGAGAAAGAGTGTGTAGGAAAGGGCAGGTGAATGGCAAGAAGGGAGAATGAAAGAAGATAATTAATTTTTTTAAAGTCATTGTAGGAAGGGATCTCAAAGGCCATCTAGTCCAACCCTTCTACTTCATCCCTAATAAAGATTCCTTTAGTTTCCATTTGAAAATATAAAATGATATAGAATGCACTAGCTCCAGGAGCAGCTAAATTCATGCTTAAGTAGATATTTGTCCATGATTTTAGTTCTAAGCATTATTTTGCTGGCAAAATTACTTTCTTCTAGTCACATACCCTTCTTACTTCCATCAAGTTTTTTTTGTTTGTTTGTTTGTTTATTTTATTTTTTTGTTTGTTTGTTTTAAGCTATTATTTTGCTGGCAAAATTACTTTCTTCTAGTCACATACCCTTCTTACTTCCATCAAGTTGCCTGTTTTGGAAACAGGCTCATTATGTGTGTGTGTGTGTGTGTGTGTGTGTGTGTGTGTGTGTGTGTGTGTGTTCGTGTGTGTGTGTGTGTGTGTGTGTGTGTGTGTGTGTGTGTGTGTGTGTGTGAAATCAACACATTGTATTCAGCACTCATTGGTTGGTCTGACTTCTTTAGAATAATGTCAAAGTTCCTTTAAGTGCTAAAACATGTTCATTTAGCATGTTTTATTGTTAGAAAGTTTTTTTTAAAGTTCAAAATCTGCCTATCTACAGTTATTATATATTGTTTATAAGTTCTTCTTGGAATAAGGGAGAAAAAGTCATTTTCTCCACATAAGAACTTTTTAAATACTTAAAAGATAATATCATCATGTAGAGGATACCCTCTAAGTATTCTGTTTTCTGAACTAAACAATACATTCAACAATTCTAATATATCCTGCCCTTTCATTTCTTTGCCTTCATAATTGTCCTTCTTTGCTCACACTCCATTTTGACAATATCCCTCCTTTTAAAAGTGTGAAATGGAACCCAATTTGATGCTATATATGAGTTCTAATCAGATCAGACTTTAACTTTTTCATTCTGATCATTGTGCCTTTCTAAATTTTATCCTTCCTTCCTTTTTTTTCCTTTTTTCCTCCCCTTCTCCCTTTCTTGCTCCCTCCTCCCTATCTCCTTCCTTCCTTCCTTCCTTCCTTCCTTCCTTCCTTCCTTCCTTCCTTCCTTCCTTCCTTCCTTCCATTTCTTTCTATCATTTGTTCCTTTCTGAAATGAAAAATGCCATCAATAATTTTAAATTTGTCTGTTTAATTTCAAATGTCAGATATTAGCAAAACATCCCTATATTGATGCTTTTACTTGAGTTTTCATTTAAATACTTGATGTATTATGACAATGAGATATTTGAGATATTATGACAAGATAAATTATTTTACAACAGGTTACAGGAACCTTCTTATCTTTGATCTCTTCCTTCCCATTGTCATTTGAACATTAGTACAATTTCCTCATAAAGGTGACGATGATGGCAGATTTATTTAGTCCTCTTTCCTTTCATTTTTTCACTCACTTCTTGTTGAAGAACAATAACTCCTTTTTCCTTAATCACAAACTTTTTTCTTTCCCTAAACTTTTTTTGTTTCTTCTTAATACCATCTAAGAAGAAAAATTTTAATGATCTGGTAATTTCCATAGTCAATAAAACATTTTTTTTTGCCTATGAACTTGTGAGAAATAACTGGTATCACAAAAGACTAAATTAGCATATTATAAGAAAACTTTTCATATTTTAAGATCACTATTTCAAAATATACAAGATTTCTTGGCAATTAAACCCTCTCTAAACATAGGATTTTTAAAAAATTACTTTATTTTTAATTTAAATTATGGAATAAAGCAAACATTTCCAAAACCAAGTAAAATAAAAGATGATTGTATATAAAAATGCAAATTTATCTGTGCAACTTGATAATTCTTTCAAATATTCAACAAAATTATCAAGGTATATTTCTCTTTTTTTCACTTTTTTTTCTTTCTTAATCTCAACTTAGAGAAGGTTACCATCAGACACAAAGATACATACATATATACACACATACATACATATATATATATGTATATATATATTTATGCATATATACACACCCATATATATATTTGTATAGATATACACATATTCATATAAGTACATACATATTAATCTACACATAATTCTTTTTTCTGGATGCAAAAAGAAAGTGTCTTTATTCATATGTTCTTAATAGTTAATTTGAGTTAGTCAAAATAACTTATTTGCTCATTGTTATAGTATATTACTTTGTACTATATACAATATAATATATATATGTATATATATATATATATATATATATATTCTCTTGCTTCTTGTTGCTCATATCAGTCCTCATTATTATATGTGAAGAATATAAAAAAGGGGGAAAACAATTCAAAAAAAGTAACAAATATATAAGCCAAGTTAACATTACATACAGTGCTTCACATTCATAGCCTACTACCTCTGCAAATATTATCTTTTTGTTGGCTCACTCTCAGCGATCATTAATTTTATGGCATTAAGTTGTCATGGTTGATGTTCTTTTTCGTTTACCTTGCTAATGTTTTTGATTATTTTATTTTACTATTTCTACTTCACATTGCATCTATTAATTTTTATCTTCCCACAGTTCTCTGATGTCTTCATATTTCAACAAAACATAGTAATGTTTCATTACATTTATCTAGGACAATGTTTAGCTATTCCCTAATAATGATATCTACTTTGTTTTCATTACTTTGCTATCACAAAGTGTGTTATTTATCAATATTTAGTTGTAATGAGGTATATACTTACTGGGTTTTCTGAGTCAAAGACCTGATTATTTTTTTCATGTTCTTGTCCTGTTCCAAGCTTGAAATATAACAAATGTTTAATGAATGGCTTCCATGTCATTCTTCTATAATGCTTGCTTGTTTCAACTACCTTGACTCTACAGTTTTTTATGACATTTGAAAAGACATAGGACATATACTGAATGAATAACAGGATTTCAGTGGGATATATATATGAATTGCACATATTTTACATATATTGGATTGCCATCTAGGGGAAGAGGTGAGGGGAAAGGAGGGGGAAAATCAGACCACAAGATTTTGCAAAGGTGTATCTTTAAAATTATCTATGCATATGTTTTGAAAATAAAATAGCTTTAATTTAAAAACATAAATCTTTTCATCAGATAAGTCAGCCAGGTATATTTGCTCGATTTGGAATAAATAGAAAAAATAATCATCAATTGGCTTCAGTAAAAACCAAATAATTCCTCTCTAAAATGTTTATTTCCCTTATTAAGATTAATAAAAACCCTTCTCCTAACATATCTCTTAAAGAAATACTTTCACAATCCATCTGTTTCCATTTCGTGTGAATGAATAAAACTACTTGAGAGGTTATTGTCCTGTTGCTAAGTCTCTCACTGTTTCTTCTTCCAATGATCTGTGACCCATCATTGATTCTGAATTGGGGGAATATTTAAAAGGTTATTCTAATAACAGAAATGGTTTTCCTAAAAAGAATGTCTAGTGCATCACTGCAAAGTTAGATTTCCTCTCTATCTCTTTTTTCCCACTCTTCTCTCTTTTCCTTCCTTCTTTTCCACATCTCTCCCCCTCTCTCTTTTATTCCCTGTCTTTTTTTTTTCTCTCTGTGTTTTTCTCCATATTTCTGTATCTTTATGATTATGTCAGCATTTGTCTCTGTCTGTCTCTTTGTGTCTGTCTCTCTTTCTCTGTCTCTCTTTTTCTCCTTCTCTTTCTTCCCACCTCCCAGTCATTATGGCACCTCTATCACAGCAAAGTCAGTTTTGAGGTCTTATATTTTAGGGAATACATTGCCAAGTTGGAGTGTATACATAAAAACAACAACAACAACAACAACAACAAGAACAACTAAAATGATGCAAGGCCTTAAGATCATTGAAGATGAAGGGACTAGGTGTAGTTAACCTAGAGAAAGGAAGTCTTAGGAAGAAAAATATCATGTGAAAAAGGGTTTCTTGATCCATTTAGCCAAAGCAAGCAAAACGTAGGGACAATAGTGCTCATATAAAATTTAAGCAAAAAAAAAATTTACTAAAAGATGAAATAGATTTCCTTAGAAGTAGTGTGAAATATCTCCTGAGGAATTATATCATCATACTATAAATTTTAAAACATACTTTAATAATATATTTAGCTGATTTGAGGAATACACCAAGTGAGTAAGTTACATAACTCCACATGCAATTTATCTCCACTTATTAAGGAAGTAAGACAGAGAAAGTCTTTTTTGTTGTTGTTGTTTTTTTTTTGCTATATAATTAATAAAGGCTATAGAGTTTACACAATCATATATTTTTAAACATGTAAGGGATATAAGATACTTTTTAGTTTATAGTTTCATTCTATGTATAACAAAAAAAAAAAAAAAACCTGAATATTCCCCTCAGCAAATTTCAATGACTTGCCCAAGGTCAGGTAGATAATATATGAGGTAAAATTTGAATCCAGGTTCTATGACTCCAAAGGAAGTGCTTATTTCACTGTAACAAAATCAAGATCTTTCCTTGCTCTAGCTCTTTTACTCTTTCTACTACACCCCAGTGCTACAATTGTGTATGAAGAATCAAAGTGAGTATTGTAATGGGTATTGTAAAACTGATGACAAACTCAAATTGAAATCAGGATCATTAAATTAAATAAATCATATATATATATATATATATATATATATATATATATATATATATATATATATATATATATATATATATATATGTATGTGTATATGTGTGTATATATATACATATATATATGTATGTATATGTATATATGTGTATATATATACATATATATGTATGTATGTATACACACATATAATGGACTTATTGGTGACAAAAAGCTAGGAATGGTAAATAATACACTGGGTGATTGAATATGAATTTTTAAATATAATTCAATATAATTTTTTTTAAATCTCAGACAAAATAAAACTCTTTAGTTCACATCACTATCTTTCTTTCTTGTTCCTCTCCTCTCCTTCATACAACAGTTTCATAGTAGAGAGAAATATTTTAGCTAATAAAATGGACTATATATTTTCTGTAATTAAGAATTGAAGAGATATTTGGGGCATTGAAAGATTAAATGATTTTTCCAGGATCACAACACCAGTACATGTCTGATACAGTATTTGTATCTTGCATCAGAACCCAGGTCTTAGTGCCTTCTGCTTCATGGAAAATGGTTTTGTACTTGCATATACACACACACACATACACACACACAGATATGCACAAACACACACATATATCTATACATATATATGTATGTATACACACACATATATATCTATACATATATATGTATGTATACACACACACACACACATATATATATATATATATATATATATATATATATATATATACACATGCACACACACATACACACACATAGACAACATACAAGTAGAGGGGAGAGAGACACAGATACTCTTCATACAAATTCATAAAAAAAATTTCACTTTATCTAATTTTTATTAAGGCTTTTTATTTTCCAAACATAAGTATAGGGAATATTCAACATTCACTCTAGCAAAATCTTGTGTTATAAATTTTTTCCCTCCTTCCTCCCACTCTTTTCCATAGATAGATAGCAAGTAATCCAATATTTATTAAACATGTGCAATTCTTCCATAAATATTTCCATAATTATGATGCTATACAAGAAAAATCACATCAAATAGGGGAAAATAAGAAAGAAAAGAAAATGCAAGCAAACAAGAACAAAAAAGTGGAAATACTATGTTTTGATCCACACTCAGTCCCCACCGTCCTCTCTCTGGGTGCAGATGGCACTTTTCATCAGAAGAACTTTGGAACTGGGTTGAATCATCTCACTGTTGAAGAGTCACATCCATCAGATCATCGTATAATCTTGCTGTTGCTGTGTACAATGTTCTCTTAGTTCTACTCATTTCACTGAGCATCAGTTCATGTAAGTTTCTTCAGGACTCTCTGAAATCACCCTGCTAATTAGTTTTTATAGATTCATAATATCCCATAACATTCATATACCATAACTTATTCAACCATTTTCCAACTCATGGGGATCTACTTTCCAGTTTTTTTGTCACAATAAAAAAAAAAGTTACTACAAACATTTTTGCACATGTGGGTACTTTTCCCTTCCTTATGATATTTTTGGGATACAAGCCCAGTAAAGTCATGGCTGAATTAAAGGATGTATGTTTTGATAGCTCTTTGGGCATAGTTCCAAATTACTCTCCATCACAGTTGGATAAGTTTACAACTCCAATAATAAAGTACTAGTGTAACAGTTTTCCCACATCTCCTTTATCATCATTATCTTTTCCTGTCATCTTAGCCAATCTGAAAGGTATGTAGTGGTACCTCAGAGTTGTTTTGTTTTTTTTTTTTTTTTTTTTTTGTCTATTTTGTCTTTTTTTAATTTACCTTTTTCTTATCAATAGTGATTTAGAGCATTTTTAACCTGATTGTAAGTTCTTTATCTGAAAATTGTCTGTTCATATCCTTTCACCATTTATCACTTGGAGAATGACTTGAATTCTTATAAATTTCAGTCAATTATCTATATATTTTAGAAATGAGTCCTTTATCAGAATTCACAGATGTACATTTTTCCCCAGTTTATTGCTTCTCTTTTAATCTTGTCTGCATTGATTTTGTTTGTAAAAGCAAACAAACAAAAAACAATAAAAAACAAAAAAAATATTTTAAACTTATTATAATAAAATTATTCAATTTACATTCTAATAACACACTCTGGTTCTTCTTTGGCTACAAATTCCTTCCCACCGATCTCAGAGGTAGACTACCCTTTGTTCTCCTATGTTGCTTAAAGTATCATTCTTAATGTCTAAATCATGAACTCAATTTGACTTTATCTTAGTACAGGATGTTAGGTGTGGGTCAATGTCTAGTTTCTGCCAAAATAATTTACAATTTTCCCAGTCATTTTTGTAAAATAGTGAATTTTTATGACAGAAGCTGGGATGTTTGGATTATCAAACACTAGAATACTATAGCCATTTACTATTGGGTCTTGTGAACATAAGCTATTCTACTGATGAACTGTGATATTTCTTAGACAGTACTAAATAGTTTTGATGACCACTGCTTTATAATATAATTTTATGTCTGGTACAACTAGGCCACCTTCATTTATATATTTTTTCATTAATTCCCTTGAAATTCTTTATCTTTTTTTTCTTCCAGGTGAATTTTGTTATTGTTTTTCTAGCTCTATAAAATAATTTCTTCGAGGTTTGGTTGGTATGGAGTTATTCTGTGTTTCATGGGCTTACTATTTTCTTTTTGCAGTTGTTTTAGAGATCTTACAGCTAGTTTGCTGATCCACTTGCTTGTGAACCAGGACACAGTAGTCAAGACTACTGTATTTTAGCTAAGAGCCTCCTAGTATATTCCCCCAGTAGGCAGACACCACATCATCCTGGGTCCCTCCAGTGCACCTATGCTCAGGCTGCCTCCCCATGCTCAATTGAAAAAGTTGTTCCAAAATATCTTCTGCTGAAAATTTGTTATACTCCAAATATTTGTGGGTTCTGTCAGTCCAACATCATTTTAGAGGCTTGATCTGGTGTTGATATGAGGGAGCTCAGACAAAGAATTGTCTATTTTCTGCCATCTTGGCTCCATGCCCCCTCAAATTTTTAAGACTATGAGATTAATAAAAAATAAGTTATGTGATAAATAAGCCCCCAAATGTTAAGATATAGTCATAAAAATGAGTGGACCATTTTAGAAAAAAACTTTGGCAAACTGGAATCCTTCAGAGGCTAATAAACAAGATAAGGAGCCTAACTATCATGCTACATAAGAATAACTTAATGATGCAAGCAGATTTTTTTTTTCTGGAAAGAAGATAATTTTGTGGGTATGTTCAAATATTTGAAATGATTTCATATGAAAGTGTGATAAGACTCAGCCTATTCAGCCCGTGGGGAAAAAGGAGTATTAAAAAGTAAAAATAATGTCAGATTTTACTTTACTATAAAGCAATAATTTCTTAGTTATTATATTTGTTCAAAAGTATATATAAACAGTATTGTTAGGGAATTTACAATCAGGGTAGTAGAGGATACAAATATTGTAGATATTTTCCTGTGAAAATAAGGAATAAACCATATCATCTCAGAAACCCCTGTCAAGTATGGCATTCTGTGATTTTATGCAATTCAGCCAAATGAACAATCTGATTGGATCATTCTTCCAAATTTTCTGAAAAAGTCTTCATCATAGATAGCATCTTAACAGGTTTGCATAGGGAATATGGGCAACTTAGGTTGTGTTCTGTTGATAAATTGTAGTCATTGCTTTTAAAACTGCTTTTCAGTGAGATGCTTTTTCTGCCACTTTGGCTTATCCTTTTCCAAGATTCCTTTTATATTTCTTGAAGCCACCACAGTGTTTGAGAACTAAATCAATCAATACAAAATGAGTGAATCTATCAAAAAATTCTTATTCCATAGCCCCACTTTTTTCTTTCTGAAATCCTTCTTCTTAGTAAACAGGCTGTCATTTCTGTTGTCATTAATAGGATATTGTTTAGCCTGAGCTCATGGAGTAGTGACTTCCGCACAGCTGTGTCTCTAGCACTAAAGTTTTGGTTTATTACAGCTGTGACAGTTTCTTAGGCGCTAAGCTATTTTGGCAGGAGAAACAGTAACTCAATAGAATCATAGAATGTCAGACCAAGAAGAAACATCGGTGACAAATCTAGTCCAACTCCTTTATCTTACAAATGAGGACACTAGACTCAGAAAAATGAATGATATCCTCAAGATCATGACACTAATAATTGGTAGAACTACAAACTTTGAGGAATTCTAGGCTTCTTAATTTCCAGTCCAGAGTTTTCAAAACATATCATTAATGGTGGAGATAATCAAAACTGTAAGTAACAAGGGAAAGTGCCCCAAATGCTCACATTTTATAAGGCACATCTTCCCCTTTGGAAGATGTACTCCCTGTCCCCAACCTCTTCCAGAAGGATTGTCTCGCACATTTTCCATGTTGACATCCTATCCCCTTTTCTAGACACAACATGCCTTTCCAGTGATATTTACTTTCTTCTTTTGAATGACAAGTCCCTTGAAATTTCTAAATTCAACAGTTTCTACCTTAATGTCAGAATTCTTTGTTTCTGCTTTAGTAATAATGACAATTTCTTGCATTTAAAGTATGTTATACTTTAATCAGGTTTATGTAAATATTAGGTATTTAATAAATGTTTTTGAATTTAAAAAAAATTGAAAGATCCTTAAACCACAAATATTAGTTCTCCTCAGTTGCATTAGTAAATAAAGACTTCATAAAGTCTCTTATTGAGTTTTATGTTTCCCTTGCTGGAATATTTTATATTTCCTAGGCATTTCTATTTCTTTCAGGGCTCTCTGCAAAGTAAGATTATGTTTGTGTGTCTGTGTGTTTTCATCACTGGGTAATGCCCTCTTTATTTTGCTTGACCTTCAAAGTCTTCTTGCCTATCTCTGGACTGAGAAGTCTGGAAGCCATCAGTATTGCTGCAGATTGAGCAGTCTAGGTGAACCAGGGTTGAAGCTGGGTCCAGAAATGCACTGGAACCTGTAGGCTAAACTTCCAACCTGCTGTCACAGACCTTTTCTGCTGAATGTTTATGTCGTCTTAGGCTGGAGAATGTTCTTCTCCATCTTTTTGGATGTTTCTGATGCTCTAAAATTTGTTTAGAGTCATTATTTAAAGGAATTTGGAGCAGTTTGTGGGAGAGGTAGGCAAGTTGCTGCCTCCACTCTGACACCTTGGCTCTGTCTCAATGCACTCTTATTATATGATGAATATTAATATCTAAAGAAAGTTAGCAGAAAGTGCAGGTTAGCAGAATCCTCCCCTCCTGCATTATACCTTTGGAGGTCCATTCTTCATAAGAATATAACATGTGTGGAGGAGGAAGGAATAGCAGGATAGTGGTAAGTATTTTATACCTATGACTTTATTCAGAATAATTTCTACATGAAAATTACTATGAATCAGAGTTGTATAAATTAATTCACACTAGGTTGTGGGTAGTTATTAACTGTGCAATTTAAGCCTCTTCCTTTAAAATCTAAAAACCATAAGGAAGTCATATTATTTTCATTCATAGCTATGTGAATTAGTTTTTTTCAAGTGATCAAAGAGTTTTGAAATAATGAGAGTTTTGTTGAAGGAATAATGGGAAGAGGAGGGTGGATTTTTACAAGCTAAAGTCCTGTCTAAAGATAACCATTTTGGTCTAAGTGAGAAACCACAGTTTACCCTGTAAGGCATTAGTTTCTGTAAAATTGTAGACAACAAAAAAGCTCAGGAATAATGACAAAAGACAGGGCCTAAAAGAGATGTGACAGAAACACTTGATGTACTTCAATTTCCACTGCTTCTTCCCTCCTAGCAAAACTTCTATTTCCTCAGTATCTTGAAACAAGTGTATTGGAAACAAATTAGTAAATTTACAAAAAAAAAAAAAAAAAGTCAAAAATGATTGATATGATATGAACCTCCAAGGGGATTGCATTAAGCAAGGCGATACACAAAATTCATTGAGGAGGACTGGGTACCCTTGAAGGAAGAGATTTGGAAAGAGGAAGATATCTGATGCATTAGGCGTGTCAGTGGAAGGAAAAAAAAGGATTAGTTTTTTTATGAGACTCTGAAGAAATAATGTTTGAATTTATTAAATATGAATTGATTTGTACTCAGAATACATATATACACTTAATACATTGCAAACATTTCTTTGTAAAAGAGCAGTCTGATGGTCATTTGGAGGTCCCTTGAATGCTTCCTGTCTGCGTTGATGGCGTATTTATTATTAAATATTTATTATTTAATTATTTAATTAATAATTAATTATTATTAAATATTAAATATTATATATTTATTGCATCATCATAGTGTTGGTTAAGTCCTCAAATAAATGCCCATTGTCCCATAATTAAGCAATGATTGGTATGCATCAAATAAAAGCTGCCTTTTAAAATGCATGTTTATTGATAGCTTTAGCTATGACTATGTCCTGATTAACAGGCATTGATAAAGCATCCTAAGTCTGTGTGGTAAGTAGGTAACAAGTTAAAATTTGATAGTAAAGATGATGATACATATGGTATTTATTCCATTTTAAAATTTACAAAGAGTTTTCTTCACAGCATTTTTAAGTCAGATAATACAGTCATTATTAACATTACTCAAATGCCAGCAGGTTCTATGATTTCTTCAAGTGGGATTTTGGTTCTTCTTACACTGCAGATTACAAACTTCAAATGTAAACATAAGGAATTCCCTAAGTTATTACTAGTTCAATTAGGTTGCTCAGGGACAGACTAATAATGTATCAGATGAGAGGCATTATTTAAAACCATAATCTTTTTTACTCTGACCAATATACTTGATAATGTTATCATGGCTCCAGAGTTAGAAGAAATCTCAGTAGATATCTAATCAAACACCATTTTATAGATGAAGAAATTGAAATTTGGAAAAGTTACATGACTTTCTCAATGTCTAAAATGTAGTCAGGGATAGAATATGATTCCAAGGCCTATTTAATCCTATGAATTTCCTCAACTAGTTCAGTTTTATAGAGGAGAAGGAAGTAAAGTTTGGAAAGCTGAAGTAATTTAATTAAGATCATAGTTCTAGAAAATGGCAAAACAATTCAGTTTCATATCATATGACTCAATTGCTCAGTGCTCACTCTATGAATGAATACTTCACAGGGCAATGATTGTGTTCACTAAGAATCTTAAAGACAACTTTAGGAAAGTTCAGTTGAGATAAGAGTTTTCTTCAGTTGTTGAACAATCTTCTAACCTTTTACTTTGCTTATTTTTTGTGGAATTTAAGAGGTGTTATATAACTTCTTTTTCATTTGTTATACACTATTTAAAAAGCAATAAGGGAGCCATCCAAGAGATAGTGTTGTATCTTTATTAACTCTAGAAGAGATTATAATCATTGCTATTAATAGCCATCTTTTCTAATAATCATTAGTCGAAGTAGTTACACAACTACAAACAGAGGATTCCTATCTATTCTCACTTTGGCATAATTCTAAAAGCTTTGTGACTTAATAAAGGATCATGTACTCTAAAAAAAGAAATCTGATCTACCCCAACACACTTAATTTTACAGATGAGGATAGTGATATTCATGGAGAAGAAATGATTTATATCATAGCAGCTCACATTTATATATTACTTTAAGGTTTATGAAATATTTTCCAAACATTATCTCAAATCATCACTATAAAACCATGATAACATTATCAAGTTGAGGCTATAAATACCTCCATTTTGGGGCCATTTGACTTTTTGTTCTTTCAGATGAACTTTGTTATTTATTCTAGCTCTGTAAGTAATTTTTTGGCAGTTTGGTATGGCACTGAATAAGTAGATTAATTTAGGCAGAATTGTCATTTTGCTAATTAGCTTTTCCTACCCACGAGCACTTAATATTCTTCCACTTGTTTAGATCTGACGTTATTTGTGTTTTATAATTGTGTTCATATAGTTCCTAGCAGGTAGACTGTCAAATACTTTATATGAAACATAGTTATTTAAATGAAATTTTTCTTTGCTTGTCTTGCTAGTGGACTTTATTGCTAAAAATAATGAAATAATGATGATTTTTATTTTGAATCTTGCAACTATGCTAAAGTTGTGAGTTGTTTCTAGTAGATTTTTAGTTGATTCTCTAGGATTCTCTAAGAATATTATATCTGTTAGGAATGATAATTTTGATTCCTCATTACCTAATTTAATTCCTTTCATTTATTTTCCCTCTCTTTTGCTAAATGTAACATATCTAATATAATATTGAATAGAAATTGTATAATAGTAATTGAATAATAGTGAATAATCATTGTTAGTGGGCAACTTTGTTCTACCTCTAATTTTACATGTGATTACATGTGATGCTTGCTGGTGGTTTTAAATAGATGTTATTGACCATTTGAAGGAAAACTCCACTTATTCATGTGCTCTTTAGAGTATTTAACAGGAATGGGTGTTGAATTTTGCCTAATGGTTTTTCTGAATCTATTAAGATAATCATATAAATCATATCTTTATTAATCTCTTTTAGCATACCAAAGTTAAAACAAACAAAAAAAAAGAGTTGAAAACAGAAGTCATCAATCAGAAAAAAAAAAAAAAAACTGAAACATGTTAAATTGTTTTAAAAAAACTATCTTTGGGGTATTCAAATAAGTACTGCTAAACTATTAAAATTCAAAGTAGTCACCTTGAGAAATCCATTTTAAAATCAAATATGTAAAACAAAATTGAGATGCTTATAAATTACTGCTACTTGATGTTAAAATATTTTCACATTTCAAAAAACAAAATGAATTTTTAAAAATACAGTGATAATAGTGAAGAGTTCAATCTAAAGGTTTAAGCAACAAAGTCAAACATGTAGTCTCTAGAAATTCTTGTTAAACTCTTTGGAAGTGCAGAGGAAATTTACTTAGAGTAAAATATATTAGATAATCTCAACTCTATCACTAACTTCACTGGCACCTTGGGCAAGTCATTTACATTCTTTATACCCTGGTTTTCTAGTGTGAAAAACGTCATGCCTTTCTCACACATCAGTCATAGAGCTCAAGCAAGTACTCTAAGTATTAAAATACTGAGATATTTTCTGAACTAGCTAGAGAATGTCATTAAAATAAATAACATAATTTTCCCACCTAGCACAGAGCTTTGTGTCCTATATTGTAGGTCCCCAGTTATTATAAAAAGCACTTTTTAATGGATTCTCAAGGATTCTCTAAGTGTGCCATCTTACCTTCTGCAAAGAGTAATATTGTATTTTCACCATTGCCTATTCTAATTCTTTCAATTTATTTTCTTCTTTTATTGATATAGTATTTCTAGTACAATACTGAATAGTAGTGAATATAAAAGCTATACTTGCTTCACCCCTGATTTTATTGGGAAGGCTTCTAGCTATCCTCATTTTGATGGGGGTTTAGATAAATACAGTTTATAATTTTAAGCAAAACACTATTTATTCCTGATTTTCTATTTTTTAATAGGAACATGCTATATTATGTCAAAAGCTTTTTTTCTCTGCATTTATTCAGATCATATTATCTTTACTTGATTTTGTTGTTGAAATGATCAATTATACTTATAGTTTTCATAATATTGAACCAACCCTGAATTTCTGTTAAAAAATTCATTTTGTCATAGTATATGATCTTTGTGATAATATTATTCTAATTTCTCATGAGTGTTTTATTTGTAATTTTTGTATTAATATTTATGTTGGAAATTACTCAACACTTTTTGTTCTGTTTTAAATCTTATTTGTTTAATTATTGCAACATATTTGTGTTATAAAAGGAATTTGGTAAGACTCCTTTTTTTACCTATTTTCCCGTATAGCTTCTATAGTATAGGAATTAATTGTCTATTAAATATTTGATATAGTTAACTGAATTCATCTGACATTGGAAATTTTTTTTCTTAGGGAGGTCTTTCATGATTTGTTCAATTTATCTTTTTAAAGCTATGATTATTTAAATATTTCATTTCCTCTTCTACTAAACTGAGCAATATATATTTTTATAAATATTAATCTAGTTCAAGTATATTGTTAAATTTATTGGCATAAATTTCAAAAAAATAGATACTAATAATTGTTTTTTATTGGTGGGGAATCCATTATTTTTATATTTCATACTGTTAATGTGTTTTTAAACATTTATATTTTTAAGCAAGTTAACCAATCCCTTGTATATTTTATTATTGCCCCTTCCATAAAAATAACTCCTAGGTTTGATTTTTCATTTAATGGTTTTTGTACTTTCAATTTGCTTAATCTTTCCTTTCATTTTTATGATTCCAATTTGACATTTAATTGAAAATTTGTAAATGGTTCATTTTCTATTTTTTTTGCATTCATAACTAATTTATTAATCTATTCTTTTTTAATTTTATTGATCTAAGTGTTTAGAATTATATGATTTCCCCAAAATACTACTTTGGCTTCATCCCATAAATTTGGGTATGTTTTCTCATTGTTATCATTGTGTTTAATGAAATTATTATTTCTATAATTTATTTAATCCACTTTATCTTTAGAATTAGATAATTCCATTTACAATTACTGTTTCATCTGTTTCCATGGGCTTTATTAAATGTATTTTTTTTTGCTTTACGACCTTCAAAAGGACGCATTTCTTTTTTTAGTAATGAGATCTTTATACCCTTATATATGTTAAAATTGTTTTGTAAATGACAAGTATAACTGGGATTTATTTTACTCTTTTCTGTTCTGAATCAATTTTCTTCATAGATGTATCATGTCTAATTTTTCTAAAATTTTATCCGTCTTCTTAACTTCTTTCTTGTTTTTTTTTGTTTTTTTGTTTTTTGTTTTTTTTAGATTAGATGTTTCCTGATAGAGGAAAGTGAAGTTCTCTCACTGATATGGTTTTACTCTCTATTTTCTCCTATAATTCATTTAAATTTTTTTCTTGAACAATTTGGTTGTGATACATTTGATGTGCATAGGTTTAGAACTGCTATTACTTCACTGTATATGGTTATTTCAATGACAAATATATGTTACCTAAAAGATTATTTTATGGAGAACCCACACAAGACAAATGCTCATATAAACATCAGAAGAAGCAAAACAAGGACATCCTCAAGATCCCTCTGAAGAACTTTGGAATCCATTGTGAGATATGGGAAACACTGACACACAACCACTCAGTGTGGTATGCTCACATCATGGCATGCTTTATAAACAAAGAAATATTGTTATAACAAAAGAAAGTGAGATGTATAAATCTAAAGACATATCTACTCCAAATGTTCATATGCACTTTTTTATTAATTTTATAATTATATCATTTTTGACAGTATATATGCATAGGTAATTTTTTACAACATTATCCCTTGTACTCCCTTCTCTTCCGAATTTTTCCCCTCTTTTCTCCACCCCCTCCCCTACATGGCTGGCATTCCCATACATATTAAATATGTTATAGTATATCCTAGATACAATATATATGTGCAGAACCAAATTTTGTTATTGTTGTTGTTCTTGCAAAGGAAGAATTGGATTTGGAAAGTAAAAATAACCTGAGAAGAAAAACAAAAAATGCTAACAGTTTACAATCATTTCCCAATGTTCCTTTTCTGGGTGTAACTGATTTTATCCATCATTCATATGCACTTTTTGTCAATGAATTGTGGTAGAGCCTCCTGACCTCATATTGTTCTGATCAGTCACAACTGGCCATATTGTACCTTGGCTTCAACATAACAATGCCATTTTATTCTTCTTTGGCAATGAGGGATAATCATCAGCCTTTATTCTCATTTTCCTTTGGCTAATTCTCCTTTCATAAAGTGTTTGTGTTTTTTGTTTGTTTGTTTTTTGTTAAGTGATTTTTTTGTATATTTTTCCCTTTTTCTGCTTTCTTTACCAATCTGTTTACTCTCTTTTCATGATCTCTTACATCATTTACCTTTATTTTTTCTATTTTTCTTCTAGCTCTCTTATTTGTTTGTTTGTTCTTTTTTATATTCCTTTTAAACTCTTCCATTATTTCTTTTTGGTCCTGAAAAACTGAGGTTGTTCAGACTATTTTTATACTGAAACCAATTGATTTACATTTTTCTTTGCAGCTTCAAACTTAGCCAGTTTGCCATGTTGTCTTATTTTAAGTCTGTGTTTTGATATTCCCAGTCACCATAGTCAATTTTTATGGTCAAATACTATTTTTGTTTTTTTGCTCATTTTCCAGCTTATTTCATGACTTATAACTTCATTTTAATGTTAAGCTGTCCTTCTGGAGTTAAGAAGACATGTACCAAGTTTCTTGCACACAGGTTGTGGGACTTTGCTGCTAGCCTGAACCTACAACATGGGGCCTTGTACTGGGGCATAGCCTGTTAACAGGCTAATTGACTAGGGCACAACATCTTATGTTATTCTAAACTCTCTTTTTACTTCAGTAAGATGTCTTTCTTATTGTCTTTCAAATTTCTCCTGAGCTAGAAAATATTTTCATTTTATCCTTTTATTGGTTCTTCCACTCCAGAATTTCTTTTGGAGCATTTTACAGTTAATTGGAGATGAATCTTGAGAGAATTCAGGCAGGAGAATTCCTGCCTTTTTTGGCTGTGTTAATTTTCCTATCATTTCTGCACTTTTTATTTTTCCAGATATATTGAAGAGATACACAAATTCTTTAAATTTTCCATCCAAATGTAGGTAGTAACTTGAGTAATGGATATTCTTCATTTACTTGTTTTTTCATCTCTTAATGATCAGATGCATTTCATTTAAGTGGCTAGAAATCTCTTCCAGGTAGCACTAGAAAAGTTTGAGACTATGTAATTAAACAATGGAATCTCCAAACCCAACCTCTTCAGTGCTTTAGGTCACTCTTTAACACTATAAAATGGAGAAGAAGGCATAGCATTTAGTTATAGATGGAGTTTTCTAATTGGAAGTCTTCTTATCCTTATTGTAAAGCTCAAATAACTGGGCTTGCAAGGATTTATGCGATTTTCTTAGGTGGAACCAAAATGGAAGAATGAAACCAGGGAGCTGCTCTAGCTGTCCCAGTTTCCCTCAAAACCACATAAAATTAAGCCTCTGAACATAGTGTGAGGGAATGAAACCATTCTCCAGCTGAAGATATAATGAACAAAGCTTTAAGAATCGACAATCTCACTGGAGTGAGAAGAGTTGTTCAGCTCAGCTCAGATAGTATCTTCAAAAACCAGTGAGAGAGTATTAATCACAGCAGATCAGCAACTGAGACCCTGGCTCAGTAGTGGAACCTACCATTGGGACAGCTTCCAATCCCAGCTCAAAAGGCTAATTCTTGGAAACCAGACTGTTTCCTGGAAAGAAATACCTCATTTGATAAACAGCCATCCTGGAAAATAGATCCAGGAGAGATCATTTTAAAACCATTTGTCTACTTGAAAGCCATGATTAACAAAAAAGGAGCCTGGATGTCATTCTTCAAGAAATCATCAAGGAAAATTATCCTGATATACTAGAAATAATGGGCAAATAGTCAATAAAGATCCATCAATCATTTCTGGAAAGAGATCCCACAAAGAAATCCCCAAAGAGCATTACTGCAAAACTCCAGAACTATAATCTCAAGACAACTTACTCATAGTCACATAGCTGACATGTTTGAACTAGTGTTTGGATATGGATTTTCTTACTCCAAGTTAAATGTGTTCTCCTTTATACACTGTTATCTGCCTTATACTTGCTTTGCCTATTGCAAAGAGATAAAATTATATTGGAAATATAAAAATGCTTTTTTAAAAGGTAAAGTTTCAAAAGCAAGGCATTTTTAATATAAGGATTTAGTCTTACAATAGCTCAAATTCTTAAGTTGTCATCTTTTCTTCTTAAACTATGAAAAGGTTTTGTAGAAAATTTGTGCAAGATGCTTCAAATGAAACATATTTATCCTTTTCAAAAAGAAACAAATTTTCTGACATCTTTTGAGGTATAATATATATCAAATGATCACAGAAAAACATTAACACTTTATTTTTTTCTCCCCATGGAGCTGGTAGCAAGAAAGATTCTCCCACATGAATCTCAGCATCTTCTGTTTGGAAAGAATATTCCATCTTTTCTGGCAAACACTGTAATGCTGGAAAGTATAATAGGGAGAGGCACGACTCTTAGAGGAATGCCAGGTACAAGGTGTGAGGAAGAATTTGAAAGAAACCCAGATGGGATAAAAGAAAAATGCACAATCTTGTTATTCACAGTGGTGGGTAAAAATAAAGGGCATAAATAACCATGAAGGAGAACGCTTTACTTGGATATACTCTGGAGAACAAGGCACTCAGCATTCAATGCATGGGAAGCAATATTATTTCCAGATGCCCACAATGTTTGCCATGGCAGAACTTCACTAAGTGGTTTATCATGCCAACTGGCCATATTATTCAATCCCAGCTGGTAAATTACTCTGTATCATGGGGTGGCTTTCCATGATGGCCTCAGGAGAAACTCCCAAGCAATTATTAAGGACTGAGAACTGCCAAATAGAGAGTATAATTTCCTAAAGCATAGGACATATTACTTTGAAAATATTTTAAAATCAGTATTAGAAAGTCATCTTTGTTTCTCTATTGTCTCAGCAAATTACCCACAAAGAGTTGAGGAACTATTATGTTACTTTGTGGTTGAGAAGAAGGAGTAGAAAAAGATTTCACTTTTCATTGGACATTTGAGATAATTCTAACTCTCATTACCAAAAGCCTCAATCAGTGAAAAGATCTACAGGCTAATAGGGAAAAATAGGACTGACATTTTTTATCTGGAAAATATTTTATGCATTTAAAATTTTATATATGCACTGTTTCATTTGACCACCACTAGATTAGGTCAATATTATAATCATTTCAGAGATGAAGAAACATATACATAGAGCAGTTTCAATCAGTAAAAATAATATTTCAATTGGACTTCCCAAGGAATATCTCCTGAATAAGTAAAAAACAAACAAACAAACAAAAAACGATAGAAATGGTTAGAAAAGGTTAAAAAGTTAAAAGTTGGAAGGGGCTTCAGAAACCATCTCATTCTACACATCACTGAACATGCTCCCCTCTACAACATATATGATAAACAGTCATCCAGGCTCTGCTTAAATTATTCTAGCAATGGGAAGTCTATCGGTCCTTGAAGATGCCCATTATATGTTTGGAAATATATAATTATTAGCAAGTTTTTGTTTCCTTTTCTCAAGACTAAATTTACCTCTTTGATACATCTGAATATACATTATTCCTGTTCTACCTTATAGATTCAAATCAAGGTAAGCCTAATCTTTTTCTCGCCACACCAATATTTCACCTAATTATATTGTATAGGTGAAAGATATCTGGGAAATCTACAGAAAAAAGGATCTGCTTCCCAACATAAAATAAATGTTTATATTCTTAAGAGAAGAAGGAGACTTCATGTTATTAAAGAAAAAAAATAAAAAAGGAATGTAGAGAAGCCTACTGCACATATTAAAAAAATAAATAAATAAATAAAAAACTTACAGGGAACCAAGTAGTGATAGAACCTTAAGAGGAATTACAACTCCATTTAGGAACTTATCACTATGAGATAAATAATTTCAAGAAGAAAAAAAAAATTTGTGCAAATGAGAAATCTGAAACTTTCCCTGCACAATTGCTGCAAGTGTTTCTTAGATTCTGTTCAACTTATGGGATAATAATATTAAAGAGAAGAATTGCTTGAGTTTCTCTAGAAAAGAAATATAAATTTTCTTGATAGTTGAGTGTTTCAAGCACATTTTCAATGGGTATTTTTGGTCAAGCCAAAACAACAATAACAACAACAATAAAATTTGTCCTGTATTTGATATAGTTATCTTGAGTGCTTCAGGGAGATTCAGCTTTCCTTTGTAAGTGAGGCATGAGCCAGACATTTATGTTCTCATGTTTCTCTGTATCTTGTTTCTGTAATATTCTTTTCCACCCTTCCCAGCACTTTTTTGTCAAATAGTGAGTTCTTGCCCCCAAAGCTGGAATCTTTGGGTTTATCAAACAATAGACTGTAATGTTCTTTTCTCTAAATTACTAATCGTTCTCTTGGAGCAGGTTCCTTGGGGAGCTTCTGGAGGCAGCCTTAGTTTCAGTACATTTTCAATAATTACCTCAGATGAAGCCAGGAGTTAAAGTCCAAATCCTTTATTGTCTCTTTTCAAATCTTATCTCCTTCACTTGGGGCTCGGCTAGTTTTTTGGAGGCCTTCTTCCCTCCTTGGTTCCCGAGAACTCTTGTCTGAATGTCTCCAGTCTCTCATCTTCCCAGTATCTCCAGACAACACAAAGGTGGAAGTGGAAATGAATCTTGACTGAATCTCCCAAAGTTCCCTTGAAGTTCTCCCAAAGTTCTGAGAGCTTCTCGCTTATTTGTCCAACACTGAGTATACTCCAATCATTATATCACAAGGAAACCATTATTTGTTGTAGTCTTAATTAGATTTAACCTTTGTCTCCTCAATTACACTCAGTACCTTGTTTCAAGTTCTGGCCCATAATATCTCCTTGTAGGGTCAGATCAATCATACTGAACCATGCTAAATTAGATAATTATTGTCGCTATTCATTCCAGTGACTTAGCACCTTGTAAGACAACTGTAGTTAATAACTATTCCACTGATCAACTATTCAGTTCTTAGCCAGTACCAAAAGAGTTTGATAACCATTTCTTTATAATACAGTTTTACATCTGGTACAATAAGGCCACCTTCATTTCCATTTTTTCATCAATTCCCTTGTAATTGTTGACCTCTTTTTTTTTTCCTTCCAGTGAATTTTGTTATTATTTTTCTAGCTCTGTAAAGTCATTTCTTGGCAGTTTGGTATTTGCTTGTGTCTTGGAATGAACCTTACAGATTTTTATTACCAATTTCCCTAAATTCCATTTGTGTTTTTTTTGTTGTTGTTAGAAAAAAAGACCAAATCAACATAGTGGGTAAAATATCAAGTCTTCTATGATTAATTTATTTGTATTAAACTCTACGTAAGTCTGATTATAAGCCAGAAACAATTTTCATTTTTTAAAATATTTTACTTGCATTTTCATGTCCCTCCCTTGGTACTGGTCTTGTGTTACAGACATTCAGTTATGAATAAACTGAATTATAAAAATGTATTATAAAATATATATTGATATGCATATACATTTATAAACATATATATGATTTTGTGTGCACATATAAGTGTGTTTGTTTTATGTGTGTGCAGCTGTAGGTATTGTATCAGAAAGTAAGAGGAGTACAATAAGGATATGAGAATCAGCTTACTTTGGCTGTTTTGAAATGGAAGGCAATAAAAGAACAGCATCTTCAATACCATCAGTGCTGAGGAAATCACTTTTATGAACCTGGGGTCACATTGTTGTGAGTATTCCAAAGCAGTTTTGTTGTCACTATCATTCCAAACATTCTCCCTAGAGAAGGTAGCCAACATGCTGAAAGTATTATAGATATTAAATAACTTTCAATCCAGAAATTTTGCCCTAAAGCCCTGTTGTCTTGATTGGTGATTGTGTTGGCTGCCTACTTCATCTAGATTCATCTCTTTTCACTCCCTGACTAATGTCTTGATACTACCATACCATTTGTATACCCTTTCTTTTCTCAGAATCTCTCCACCCCACACACAATTTGCAGGTCTGAAATGATAATAAAATTAAGCCTGCCACTAAAAAAGCCTTTTCTTCCCTAAGATTTCACTCATAATCCCTCTAACTTTCCAAGTTTTTACATATATGTGTGGGCTTGTGCATAGATATATGTACATATAAACATATGCACATATCACACAGTATGCACAGCTTTAAATGTTAAATAAATTTAAATATAAACAAATAGGTACATATATGGTCATGTAAATGCACTTGTCTATAGGTATATATGCATATGTGTATATAAACACATGTATGTATGCATATGTGTAGACATAAATATATATATATATTAATATATGAAAGAAAGATAACATTTATTCAGCACTTACTATTAAGCAAGACCTATCCTAAGCACTAGGAAGACAAATAATATGGGACATTACTTGGAGAAATACATGGGAAATCCACGCAGAAAGAAAAAATATATTTCAAGTCAGAACAATGAATTAGACACCTAGATTAAAATCCATTTTCTAATATTTTCTAGCCATGTTTCCTCCATGGGTATGTCACGTAACTTCTTGGGACCTCAACTTCTTTATATGTAAAATCATGCCTATTGTACCTATCTATTATAGTTATTATAAAACTCAATGAGATGATTTGTACAAAGCTCTGTATAAACTTTAACATGTTTTCTACAGGTCTGTTATCATTATTTGTCAGTGGTAATGGCTACCTGATGTATGTTTATTGGTTTTTGTTTGTTGTTTATTTCATAGTAGTAATGGAAATATAATGAATTCTGGTGGTGGTGGTAGTTGCTTTTGATTCTGTTGGTACTACTACTGATGCTACCAATATTGCTTAAAAAAAAAAAAAAAAAAAAAAGCAGAAACCTTCATAAAGGCAGCATGATGTAATGGTTAGTGAGCCAATCTCATAATGAGAACAGCTAGATTGATGTAATACTTCTGACATATTCTAATCATTAATAACTGGACAATTAGTGCTTCTCATTGCCCCAAGAAATTCTCTTAGACAAAAAATTGCAAAATCATTGCTGGTCTGATACAGCAGAGTTTCTATATTGTGAACTCGCTAACATGATGAAACCATAGACCTTTCCCTCAAAAAAAAAAATTCCTTACTATTGCTACATACTTGGTCTTCCTTTTTTTCTACTCACTTATCCTTTATTATATATCATAATGCTACACTTCTCTAGTGTAAAGTCATCAATGGTGACAAACTCCTTGTGTCTAGGATATGTCTTCTCATTGACCTTCTGGTCACCAGAAATTCTGATTATCATGCCATAAGACTTTCTGACATAGAATTAGTGAGAGAATATTGATGTGGCATTGAATAGCTCAAAAATCTTGTTTCAATTCTTCATTATTGTTCAGACCAATCTCCTCCCCCATTGCCTATTTTGTCAGTGATAAGTATACAGACAAGGCTGATGGCATCATAGTTACCCCACATATCTCATTACCAAGTCTATAACCCTCGAGTCTAGTGTTTGGGAGAGACTTTCATTGTGATAGTATTTTGCATCTGACATAATTCACTATGGCAACTCAAAGGCTGTATTGTACTGAAAATAAAATAAATTCAAAATGATGGTCTTGTGCCACACCATTCCCCAAACATCTAACCCATAGCTATTTTTCTGAGATACATGCAAAAGCTCCATATTTCCATTTTTACTCTTTGAAGAAATCCAAATACTTTGACAATGGGAAAAATGTGTTTGCATTAATGAAATGTTGAATCAAGAATTGTAAGAATGTTCAGTGATTTGTTATTTATCTCAGAAAATAGATAAAACTAAAAGTGCAAATAGATCCTAACCTAGGCAAAGTTCTAAGATCAATAAAGTTTGCCTTTGTTACCCAAAGTCTCTCTTGAAATCCAGGTTTTTTTCCCTTATTCTAAAGGTAACCCCCCTGTCCCTTCTTCTTCTTAGGTAATCAGTATCCTTATGTTCCCTCTTCCTTTTTCCTATCACATTTTGCTCTTAAAAATAATCTTGAAAACTCATTCAGTCTAAGAAGAATTCAAAAAAAAAAATATATATATGCATATATATACATATATATATGTAACCTATATATTGGAGATTTTAACAATGTGGATACACTCAAGGTTTTTTCTTACTTCCTTTAGCTTAAGTCACATCCATTCGGAAAACTTTAGTATGTGTTCATGAGTGTGTATCTATGTATATGTACATATTCTATGTGTACATATATGCATATGTGTAGGTATGTATCAATTTTATACATATGTATCATGTAAATTGAGTTTTTCCATGCAGGATACTGATACAGCACATGCTTTGGAGCTACTCCCAGTTGCACTAATGAAGTGGGTCAACAAAATATACCAACTACATCCTCCTAGAACTCTATGATTCACACTGAGGAATTGAAACTATATTTTTATAGGTATGGTGTTTGAGATTTTACCCATGTCTTTTTTTTTTGTATCTATCATGATTTTCAGTATCAATTACTCAACCAGTCTTTAGAAAGGGGTTTCTACTATTGTCAAAATTCACCTTTCTTAGTTCCTCCTTTTAAGACTCTGGGTGGGAGTACCTATTCAAAATTTTCCAAACTAGAATCTTCTTTGAGTAGCATCTAGTTGACTTCCAGTTTTGATCAACAATGCTACCTCAGATTACTGAAGGAGAAGACTATTGGAGAGCATGGGAAAAGTGGGAAATCTCAATTATATCTATGTTTTCTACTTCTAAATTAGGATTTGCTACTCTGGAAGCTTTGAGGAGTTTCCCCTTGGGTGAGATCCATGATCCTCTCTCATTTAGTTTGAGCTGAATTATTTTGCTCTAATAGGAGAGCTTCTTGACTCTTTATTGTCTGGTATGTGTTTTTATAACTACCTTATCTGACTATTGTTTTGCCATAATTTAGATAAACGAGTTTCTATGCTAAAATAAAATACATCTTCCTGTTTACTGAGGTTCACAATATTAAAGAAAATGTTTGCCTTGAGCAATTGACCATTGGTTTCAAAGATCTATATATGTCCCCAAATTTATTTATAATTTAAACTTAAGGACTCTTCTGAATAACTATTGTCACATATCCTTTCATTAGTTACATTTACAAATGTTTAGGAAATGTTATATGTTTGTATATATGTGTATAAGTTTGCCTATATGTATTACAGTTTAAATGTAGGAGAAGTGGTAGGACTCTCTTTTTTTAAATTTTTTTAAAAATTTATCTATTTTTATTAAAACTTTTTATTTTTCAAAACATAGATAATTCTGCAACATTAGCCCTTGCAAAACCTTGTTTTCCAGTTCCCCCACCTTCTCCCACCTCCCTTCCCTAGATGGCAAGTAGTCTAATATATGTTAAATATGGTAGAAATATATGCTAACTCTAATATATGCGTACATATTTATATAATTAACTTACTGTAAAAAAAAATCAAATCAAACCAGAAAAGAAAATGATGAATAAAATAAAATGCAAGCAAACAAAAAAGGGTGAATATGCTATGATGTGAACAATATGCAGTTCACACTGCCCTCTCTCTGGGTGGAGATGGCTCTTTTGATCACAAGAGTTTTGGAATTGGTATGAATCATCTCATTGTTGAAGAGAGCCATATCCATCAGACTTGATCATCAGATAGTCTTGTTGTTAAAATGTATAATGATCTGGTTCTGCTCATTTCACTTGGTATCAGTTTATTTAGGTCTCTCCAGGTCTCTTTGAAATCATCCTGCTGGTTGTTTCTCATAGAAAAATAATATTCCATAACATTCATATGCTATAACTTATTCAGCCATTCTCCAACTGATGGGCATCCACCCAGTTTCCAATTTTTAGCCACTATAAAAAGAGCTGCCACAAACATTTTTGCACATGTGGGTCCCTTTCCCTCCTTTAAAGTCTCTTTGAGATATAAGTCCAGGAGAAACACTGCTGAGTCAAAGGGTATGCACAGTTTGATGACTTTTTGGGCATAGTTCCAAATTTCTCTCCAGAATGGTTGGTAGGATTATCTTTCTTGTAATTTATTTTGGCTCTCTCAACTTCATTTCTTTTCCTTCTTTATATCTTCTGAAATAAGGTCAATAAAGTCTTCTAGGTTCTAATGAACTGAAATTTAATTATCTCAGCACCTACAGTTTTATGGAAACAGTTAATACTTTTTTGTGTTTGTTCATTTTATATTATACTTTGGTTTTCACTGCCTTGTTTTGTTCACAAAGAAAATGAAACTAGACAACAGGAAATTATATAAGTTCATTACAATTAACCTTATTTTATTGAAGCTATTGCTTCCAAGTTTTGGATAATTCTCCTTTTTCTCCATTTTTCCACACCAAATGCCAGTTCCTCTCCTCTGCACTACTTTTCTAGCCTTCTTCTAAGCATACCTGCTTTTAACCTTCCATAAACTCAGGACAAGAAAGGAGAAATCGATTGTCACCATGAATTACAGTTTTATCACAGATAAGAAAGTCTTTGTAAAATAAATCAGATCTTCCATATCATATATTCCAAAGATATGAAATCTATACATACCTGATCCAAAAGTTACCTGTTTTTAATAAGCTTACATTAAGTAGCTCAAGGTAGTACTACCTTTCTCTGGTAAAAATTTCATGTTCTAAAGAAAAAAATTCTAAATCATTATTGCTTAGAGATATGTAAATTAAGACAACTCTGAGGTACTATATCATGCTACTCAGATTGGCTAAGATGACAGGAAAATATAATGATAAATGTTATAGGGGATGTGGGAAAACTGTGACACTAATACATTATTGGTAGAGTTGTGAAATGATCCAACCATTCTGGAGAGCAATTTGGAACTATTCTATTCTGTGCATTTTATTTGATCCATCAGTATTTTTACTGGTTCTCTATCCTAAAGAGATCATAAAAGAAAGAAAAAGACACACAAGTGTGAAATGGTTTTAGTAGCTTTTTGTGGTGGCAATAAAGTGAAACTGAATGGATGCCCACTATTTGGGTAATGGCTGAATAAGTTATAATATATGAATGTAATGAAATATTATTTTTCTATAAGAAATTAGCAGGTTGATTTCAGAAAAGCCTGGAAAGATTTACATGAAATGATGCTAAGGGATATGAGCAGAACAAAGAATACAAGACTGTGTTACAATCAACTACAATGCATCTGACTCTTTTCAGCAAAGAGGTTATCCAAAGTAATTCCAATAAACTCATGATGAAAAGAGCCATCTGAATCCAGAGAGAATTATGGAGGTTGGATATGGATCAAAATATAGTATTTTCACCTTTTTCTTCTTGTTATTGTCTGTATGCATATTTTTCCTTTATTTCTCATGTTTTTATCTCTATATATATGATTTTTTTCTTATGCAACATGTATGGAAACACATTTAGAAAAATTGCATATTAAACTTATATCAGATTGCTTCCTCTCTATGGGAGGAAAAAGGGGAAGAGAGGAAGAAAAATTTGAAACACAAGGTTTTGTGGAGGTGAATGTTTAAAACTAACTTTGTATATATTTGGAAAAATAAAATATTTTTAAGAATAAAAATTAAAATTGCATGTTTTTTATCAGTTTCAACAAGTATGATTCAATATAAAATGAATTTAATTGATATTATAAGTTTTATTTTATACAAATTCCAAAGGTCTTTAATAGTTACAGATCCAGAATCTTTTGGAGGTAGCACAAATTGCCTCCTTTTATTTCATGGGGTCTGTTACTATATTATATTAATTTCTCCTTGTTTTTACATCAAACTTCTTTCTTATTCTTTCTTTCCCTTTCTTCCTCCTTTAGTTTGTTAAAGGAAACTCTCATTGTGTAAATTCCTTCCACATAACCTGATTAACTTTTTTAAAAATTTACAGTCTAGATTTACCCAAGGAACTGAAAAATGGCAGGATTTATCCATGGGCATGCATATAATCTAAATCACTTAAATGTAGCTTTTATTTTCTTCAAAGATAAACTCCTATCCCACTAGGCCAAGATAATCCTCATAGTCTTCTAATATGTTCTACCTTCTGAACTTTTGTAGTTTGTGTGCATGCACTTGGTGCTAAAGTTTTCCTTTGTTTTAGTTTTGCTTGAGACTAAAAAAGGCTGCTTAGGGTACACAGTGTTATGATAAAAACTGATGGAAAGAGAAAATAGAATAACTCAGATCTTACTTCATTTTCCCTCTGGCAAATAAAATGTTCTTTAGCCTAAAAGATAAAAATTGAAAGAACTTGTGATGAGTAACTATATTAACATTCTGAGCTTTGACCAATTGTCTTTTTCATTTATTTACCTTTGGAAGAAAATATGAGAGTGTGAAAAAATTACTGAAAAAATACAGAAAGTTGTTAAGTATTTACAATGTATAGAAGAGCATGTAATATGTTGGAGTAGTCAACATTTATATTATTTATGGAACTTTAGAAACCTAGAAGCTTCTTCTTTTGTAAGAGAACAACAAGAAAAAACACTCATAAATAACAGATTGAAAAGAGATAAATATGTACTTAGTAAAAAAGTACTTAGCTACCATGTATAAATTGAAGTTATCAGATTTTAGAAGCACTTAATCTAGAAATAAACAATTGACAGATATAATTGCTAATAATGTCAAGGAATTGGGGAAAATAATGAAATATAGAAGATAAACCAAAAAAACAATGTGTAATGTTGTTTCCATCAAATCCACTGACTTAGTACCTTGTAAGAATCCCTTGTTTCAAGTTCAGAGTTCTGGCCCATAACATATAAGAGCCAATATCAAAGATCCATTTTAAGAAACTCAAAATGGATAAATTATTATAATTTTTGTGAGAAATTCATACCATATATTTAAGACTGACACTAACAATACGATAATTCAAAACAAGGATTGGGGCAGAGTTAAGGTACGAATAGAATTATTTCATGTAAATGAAGCTACAGAAGAAGAATAGACAAAGACATTAGAAAGGGGAGAAGGGTTCATAGTTCTAAAAATCTACTCACATTGGGAATGGATTAAGTAGGTAACACTACATATATATTATGAAGGATATAGTACCCTCCAAAATTTTTAAAGAAATAAAGGGGAGGGATGGGCAGACAGCAAATCAAAGAGTGAAGGAAGAAGAGAAGAGAGGGATATATGGGAAGAAGGAGGTTAAGTAATAACAAGGCAAGTTAGGAGCAGAATTAAAGCAAAGGGTCAGCAGGGATATGAAAAATATGTGTGTCTACAATTTTTACTACTGATATATATATATATTTGAATTAGAAATGGTTGAAGGGATGCATTCAAGTGTTAGTGGTTTAATGTTAACTTGGTGAATGTGAATGTTGTGATAGGAAAGTAATGAGTATTTTATTAATTTTTGTCAATTATATGGGTAAAAGTATAAATAATATTTATTTTTAAAATTTATAAATAATACAAAGCTTAGAGGGATTAGCTAACACCCTGAATAGCAGTGCCAGGATGAAAAAAAAAAAAGGATTATAACAAGTTAAAATATTGAATAAAATATAACAGTAGAATTCAATAAAAATAAATAAAATACCTTTTGTTTTGCATTTTAAATCAACTTCAAATGAACAAGTTTAAAGAAACTTAGAAAAATATCAGTTTTTCTAAAATACTAAAATTTAAGTTTTAGCAAACATTCATTTAATGGTCATTCAGTTCAATGTTAATCATCAGTATGATGGCAAATAAGAAAGTTAACATAGCTTACATTAGGAGGACAAAACACCCAAAACTAGAAAAATGATTCTCATGTTGTATTTTGCATTTAGACCAATTTTGTTATATTATGTTCCATTTTAGAAATTACATATTTGAAAAGTCATTGGAAATATGGGAAGAATCCAAAAGAATGAAATGATAATGAAGTGTCTTGGTGTCTTGGTATATAAGCATTATTTGAAGGATGTCCCTAATCCATTGAGAAAGAAAAAAACGTAGAAATCCCTATTAAAAGCATGAATAGTCAAGCAAAACTAAATTCTCATTGGCTTTTGTAACAAAAGGTATAAATCTATCTTATGAGTCCATCATTTATCTGTCAACATGTGGTAGCATCCTCAAAAATTATGATTACTCATTGTGTAGGTTAATGCTCTCAAATGTGTATATGTGTGTGCTTGTGTGAGTACACATATACAGGTAATACATATGTAATTTATACACATATGTCCATGCATATGTATGTGTATATGTACATATATATATTCTTATATATAGAGAGAGAGAGAGAGAAAGAGAGAGAAAGAGAGAGAGAGACAGATACACATATTACATAGACTTATACCTATTTCTATACCATACATGTATACATGTATCACATGTCAGTGTATCTTTCTTTTTTTATCTCTCATTTTTTTTAATGACTTAGATCTGACTTTTATTCTCCCATCGTTACTACCACTGAAAAAAAGAAAATTTATTTTATATCTATATATTAATTTTTTTTAAAATCCACATTCTCTAAATCATTAAATATTATTCTAATTCTCAATCCCAAAGTTTTTTGTTTCTCCAGCAGAAAGCATTCTGCTAGGCAGTTTAGCATATTATCAGGTATTATGATTGACTACTATGATGATAAGGGTTCGTCATGATAGTATTCTATCACATTTGTATTCTATGCTTTCTTTATTCATGCCTCATTTTAACCACTCCTTAAAATCCCATTCTTCTTCATGTCAAAAAGAACTATAAATACTTCTATTATTTTGAATGTACATAGTACATTTATTTATTTTTAATACACATTGCTTTATAAATTATGTTGGGAGATAAAAATCAGAGTAAAAGGGAAAAACCAGATTAGACATAGGAAAAAAAAAAGACAAAAATGACATTGCATATGTTGATTTACATTCAATCACCTTAGATCATTTTTCTGGATGCAGATGGTATTTTCTATTCAAAATCTATTGGGATTGCTTCAGATCACTAAATTGCTGAAAAAAAAATACATCTTTTTATAGTAGATCATTGCACATTCTTGCTATTATCATGTATAATGTATTCTTCGTTCTGCTTGCTTTGCTCAGAATCAGTTTATGTAAATTTTTCAGCCCTTCCTATAATCAGCTTGTTCATCATTTTTAATAGAAAAAATAATATTCCATTACCTTCATATACCACAACTTGTTCAGCGATTCCCCATTTGATACACATCTACTCATTTTCCAATTCTTTGTTATCACAAAAAAAAAAAAAAAAAAAAAAAAAAAAGCTGCTACACCATTTTTTCCAATGTAGATCCTTTTTCCTCCTTTATGATGTTCTTGGCTTGAAGACCTTGTAATGGAACTGCTAAGTGAAAGAGTATGCACAGTTTTAGGCACTTTGGGCAAAGTTCCAAATTGGTCTTCAGAATGGTAGGATCATTTCCCAACTCCATTAATAATGCATTGGTGTCCCAGTTTTCCCATATCCCTTCTATTATTTACCATTATCTTTTCCTGTCATTTTAGCCAATCTGAAAGGTGTGAGCTGGTACCTAGGAATTGTTTTAATTTGTATTTCTAATCAATGGTGATTTAGAACATTTTTCATATAACTATAAATGTCTTTAATTTCATCATATAAAAATTGTCTCTTCATATCCTTTGACCATTTAACAATTAGGGAAAGCTTTGCATTTTTACAAATTTGACACAGCTCTTTATATGTTTTAAAAATGAGACCTTTATTTGAAATACTGGCTGTAAATATTTTTTTCAGCTTTGTACTTCCTTTTTAATCTTGTTTGTGTAGGTTTTGTTTGTGCAAAACTTTTTATCCCTTCTTCTCCTCATTTGTTTATGGCAGAGTCTTTTATTCCCAAATCATGTATCCATTTTAATTTTATTTTCATATGGGACATGAGATATAGGTCTGTGCCAAGTTTCTTACGTTATTTTACAGTTTTACCTGCAATTTTGGTCAATTTCTGAGTTATTTTTCCAGAAGTTGGAGTTTGGAGGTTTATCAAATATTAGATTGCTATAGGCTTTGATTATTGTCTCATGTATATCTAATCTATTCCACTGATCTGCTACTCTATTTCCTACCTATACCAAATGTTTTTGATTACTGCTATTTTATAATATAGTTTTAGGCTTGGTACTGCAAAACCAATATCCTTTGCATTTTTTTTCATTAATCCCCTTGATATTCTTGACCTTTTGTTCTTTCAGATGAAATTTATTATATTTCTAACCCTAAAAAAATAATATTTTGGCAGTTTGGTGTGGTATTGAACAAGTAAATCAATTTAGGCAGAAGTGTCATTTTTATTATATCAACTCAGCCTAACTATGAAAAATTGATACATTTCCAATTGTTTAGAAATGATTTTATTTAAATGAGAAATGTTTTGAAATTGTGTTCATATAGTTCTTGGCTTTGTCTTGGCAGGTAGACCCCCAAGTATTTTATTTTGTCTACAGTAATTTTAAATGGAATTTCTCTTTCTATTTTTTGCTGATGGATTTTGTCAGTAATATATAGAAAAGCTGATGATTAGTATGGGTTTATTTTATATCCTGCAACTTTGGTAAAGCTAAGAATTGTTTCCAATAGGTTTTTGGATGGTTTTCTAGGATTCTCTAAGTATATTATCATATAATTTGCAGAGTGATAGTTTTATTTCTTCATTGATTAAAATAATTAAAATAAACAAAATTTAAATAAATTAAAATTTAAATGATTTAATAAAATATTTAATAAAATTTAATTTAATAAATAATAATGAATAATTTAATAAAATATTTAATAAAATAAATTTAAATTAAAATAATTTATTTTTATTTTCTTATTGCTAAAGCCAGTATTTCTAGTACAGTATCAATAATGTGATAATGGGCCTTCTATTTTACTTCTGATCCTATTGGGAATGCATTCATCTTCTTTCCAGGTTTTAGACAAATACTGCTTGTTATTTTAAGGAAAGCTCCCTTTATCCCTATGCTCTTTAGTGTTTTTAATCGAAATGCGTACTGTATTTTTTCAAGAAGCTTTTTTTTTTTTTTGCATCTATTGAGATTATCAAGTGATTTATGTTGGTTTTACTATTGATATGGTCAATTATGGTAATAGTTTTCCAGATATCGAACCAGTCATGAATTCTTACTATAAATAAATACCACTTGGTCATAGTTTATTATCCTGCTGATGATTTGCTGTATTCTCTTTGCTAATGTTTTATGTAAAAATTTGCATCAATATTCATTAGGGAGATTAGTCTGTTATTTTCTCTCTCTGTTTTGGCTTTTCCTAATTTAGGTATTAATATAATATTTGTATTATAGAAGGAATTTGGCAGTACTGTTCCTTTACCTATATTTCCAAATAATTTACATAGTATTGGAAATAATTGTTCTTTAAATATTTGGTAGAATTCACTTGGTGAATCCATCTATCCTGAGAGATTTTTTCTTAGGGAGTTCATTAATGACTTGTTCAATTTATTTTTCTAAAATGGAACTGATTATGTTATTTCCACTTCTGTTAACTTGAGCAATTTATATTTTTTTCTAAATATTCATCTATTTCAATTAGATAGTCAGACTTGCTCCCATAGAGTTGAGCAAAATAGTTCATAATTCTTGCTTTCATTTCTTTTTCATTAGTAGTAAGTTCATGCCTTTCATTTTTGATGCTTAAGATTTTTTCTTTCCTTTTTTCTGATCAAATTAGTCAAAGATTTATATACTTTGATACTTTTTCCCATAAACCAACTCTTACTATTGATTATTAGTTCAATAATTTTCTTAGTTTCTATTTTATTAATCTCTCCTTTGAGTTTCAAAATTTGTAATTTGGCATTTAATTGAAGGTTTTGATTTGTGCCTTTTTTTTTTCTTTTGTTGTTATATGCCTAAGTCATTAATCTTCTCTTTCTCTATTTTATTCATGTAGCTACTTAGACATATAAAATTTCCCTTTAGAATTGCTTTGGCTGCATCCCATAGTTTTTCATATATTATCTCATTATAGTCATCCTCTTGTATGAAATTATTACTGTTTCTGTCATTTGTATTTTTTGGCTGAATCATTCTTTACAATTAGATTATTTAATTTCCAATTGTTTTTTAGTCTACCATTCCCTGATCCTTTATTGAATAAAATTATTATTATGTTGTGGTCTGAAAAGAAAGCATTTACTATATTTGCCTTTTTGTATTTGATTGTGAGGTTTTTCTATTTTAATACATGATCAATTTTTCTGTAGGTGCCATGTATTGTTGATAAAATGATGTATTTCTTTCTATTCTGATTCCAATGATGCTGAGTCTCATTGGGTAGCTAATTCATAGCTGTAACCCTAAGTCCTTTCATTTTGGAATATGGTATTAAGGCACTCAGGTCCTTTATTGTAGAAGCTGCCATATCCTGGGTAATCTTGACTGTTGCTCCTTGATATTTGAATTGTTTTTGTCTGACAGCTTGCAGTATATATATATACATATATATATATATATATATATATATATATATATTTTTTTTTTCTTTGAGATTATATTTTTTTAGTGTTTTTCTTATGGGATCTCTTTCCAGATGTGATTGATGGATTCCTTCAATGAGTTTTCCCCCGTCTATTGATAAAATATTGGGGCACATTTCTTTAATGATCTCTTGTAGAATCTATTCAGACTCCTATTTTGTTCATGGCCTGCAGGTTAGAACAATAATTTTTAAAATTGTCTTTTCCAGATCTATTTTTATAAATTTTTTGACAGTATATATGCATGACTAATTTTTTTTAACATTATCCCTTGTATTCATTTTTCCACATTAACCGCTCCCTCCCTCTACTCCCTCCCCTTGAGGACAGGCAATCCCATATATTTTACATGTGTTACAATATAATCTAGATGCAATATCTGTGTGTAAATACCATTTTCTTGTTGCATATTAAGTATTAGATTCCGAAGGTATAAGTGACCTAGGTAGATGGACAGTAGTGCTAACAATTTACATTCACTTCCCAGTGTTACTTCTCTGGGTGTAGTTGTTTCTGTCCATCATTGATCAACTGGAAGTGAGTTGGATCTTCTTTATGTTGAAGATATCCACTTCCATTAGAATACATCTTCATACAACATTGAAGTGTACAGCGATCTTCTGGTTCTATTAATTTCACTCAGCATCTGTTCATGCAAGTCTCTCCAAGCCTCTCTGTATTCCTCCTGCTGGTCATTTCTTACAGAGCAATAATATTCCATAACCTTCATATACCATAATTTACACAACCATTCCCCAACTGATGGACATCCATTCATCTTCCAGTTTCTAGCCACTACAAAAAGAGCTGACACAATCATTTTGGCACTTACAGGTCCCTTTCCCCTCCTCAGTATTTCTTTGGGATATAAGCCCAATAACAGCAATGTTGGATCAAAGGGCATACACAGTTTGATAACTTTTTGGGCATAGTTCCAAATTGCTCTCCAGAAAGGTTGGATTCTTTCACAGCTCCACCCACAATGTATTAGTGTCCCAGTTTTCCCACATCCCCTCCAACATGCATCATTATTTGTTCCTGTCATCTTAGCCAATCTGACAGGTGTGTAGTGGTATCTCAGAGTTGTCTTAATTTGCATTTCTCTGATCAGTAGTGATTTGGAACACTCTTTCATATGAGTGGATATAATTTCAATTTCATCATCTGAGAATTGTCTGTTCATATCCTTTGACCATTTATCAATTGGAGAATGGTTTGATTTCTTATAAATTAGGGTCAGTTCTCTATATATATTTGGAAATGAGACCTTTATCAGAACCTTTACTTTTAAAAATATTTTCCCAATTTGTTACTTCTCTTCCAATCTTGTTTGCATTAGTACTGTTTGTACAGAAACTTTTTAGTTTGATGTAATCAAAATCTTCTATTTTGTGATCAATAATGATCTCTAGTTCTCCTCTGGTCATAAATTCCTTCCTCCTCCACAGGTCTGAGAGGTAGACTATTCTCTGTTCCTCTAATCTATTTATGATCTCATTCTTTATGCCTAAATCATGAACCCATTTTGATCTTATCTTAGTATATGGTGTTAAGTGTGGATCCATATCTAATTTCTGCCATAATAATTTCCTGTTTTCCCAACAGTTTTTCCAAATGATGACTTTTTATCCCTAATGTTGGTATCTTTGGGTTTGTCGAAGACTAGATTGCTATAGATGTACCCTTTTTTGTCCTTTGTATCTAATCTGTTCCACTGATCGACTGGTGTATTTCTTAGCCAATACCAAATGGTTTTTGTGACTGCTGCTATATAATAAAGCTTTAGATCAGGTACACCTAGACTACCTTCATCTGACTTTTTTTTTCATTAGTTCCCTTGCAATTCTCAACCTTTTATTCTTCCATATGAATTATGTTGTTATTTTTTTCTAGGTCATTAAAATAGTTTCTTGGGAGTCTGATTGGTATAACACTAAATAAATAGATTAGTTTGGGGAGTATTGTCATCTTTATTATATTCACTCGGCCTATCCAAGAGCACTGAATGTCTTTCCAAATATTTAAATCTGACTTTATTTTTGTGGAAAGTGTTTTGTAATTTTGTTCATATAATTCCTGACTATTCTTTGGTAGATGGATTCCCAATACTTTATACTCTCAACATTTGTTTGGAATGGAATTTCTCTTTGTATCTCTTGCTGTTGCATTTTGTTGGTGATATATAAAAATGCTGAGGATTTATGGGGATTTATTTTGTATCCTGCAACATTGTTAAAATTCTGAATTATTTCTAACAGCTTTTTAGCAGAGTCTTTGGGGTTCTCAAAGTATGCCATCATGTCATCTGCAAAGAGTGATAGTGTGATTTCTTCATTTCCTACTCTAATTCCTTGAATCTCTTTCTTGGCTCTTATTGCCAAGGCTAGCATTTCTAGTACTATATTGAATAGTAATGGTGATAGTGGTCAACCTTGTTTCACTCCTGATCTTCCTGGGAAAGGATCCAGTTTATTTCTGTTTCATATTATGCTTACTGACAGTCGTAAATATATGCTCCTGATTTTTCTAAGGAATACTCCATTTATTCCTATACTCTCAAGCGTTTTTAGTAGGAATTCATGTTGGATTTTGCGAAGGTCTAGTCTAGCTCCTCTTGTCAAGATAAGCAAAAGTCCTTGCCCCACTTTGAGCGCCAAATATAGCGAGCTGTCGTCTCCAGAAGCTGCTGGATCGCTCTGTGGGAAGAGATCTGCTGTGTCTACTCAAATCTCTCAGACAGATTCTTCTTCCTGTAGTGAACCGTTGTCTCCAGGTAGTTGCTGTTAACTCTTGTCCAGAGAAGTGACTTCCCTTCCTGCAGAGAGCCGACTTCCCTTCCTGCAGAGAGCTGCGTCAAGCCAGATGTAGTGCAAAGTCTTCTCCTTGAATCCTGGCTCTGAATCTCCTCCAGCTCTTATCCTTCTCCAGGCAGACTGACTTTCCAGGCCCACTGTTCTCTCTTTTATCCTCCCAGAGAATGGGCGTGGGATAATGCAAGGTCTTCTGGGAAGAACCACTTCAGCCAATGAGCTTGCTCCTTCTATCAAGTCAACCTGAGTTCTCACCTTGTAATTATCTAGACAACCTGAATTCTCACCTTGTCACTGTCCAGACAACCTGAGTTCTCACCTAGTAATCCTAACAGGATTTTATCAAATGCTTTTTCTGCATCTATTGAGATGATCATATGGTTTTTATTAATTTGATTATTAATATGGTCAATTATACTAAGAGTTTGCTAATATTAAACCAGCCCTGCATTCCTGGTATAAATCCCACTTGATCAAAATGTATTATCCTAGGGATGATTTTCTGAATTGTTTTTGCTAATATCTTGTTTAAGATTTTAGCATCAATATTCATTAAGGAAATTGGTCTGTAGTTTTCTTTCGCAGTTTTTAATCTACTTGATTTAGGTATCAGTACCATGTCTGTGTCATAAAAGGAGTTTGGTAGGACTCCTTTTTACCCTATTTTTCAAATAGTTTATATAACATTGGGGCTAATTGTTCTTTAAATGTTTGGTAGAATTCACATGGAAATCCATCTGGTCCTGGGAATTTTTTCCTGGAGAGTTTATTAATAGCTTGTTCTATTTCTTTTTCTGAAATGGGACTATTTAAGCAATTTATCTTCTCCTCTGTTAATTTAGGAAGCCTATAATTTTGGAGAAAGTCATCCATTTCACTTAAGTTATCAAATTTATTGGCATAAAGTTGTGCAAAGTAAGTCATTATTTCTCTAATTTCCTCTTCATTGGTGGAAATATCCCCCTTTTCATTTGCACAACTAATAATTTGATTTTCCTCTTTCCTTTTTCTGATCAAATTTATCAAGGGTTTATCTATTTTATTAGCTTTTTCATAAAAACAACTCTTGGTTATATTTATTAATTCAATGGTTTTTTTTTTGCTTTCAATATTATTGATTTCTCCTTTTAATTTTTGTATTTCAAGTTTGATTTTTGGTTAGGGGGTTTTAATTTGGTCTTTTTCTAGCTTTTTAGGTTGCAGGCCCAATTCATTAATCTTCTCTTTCTCTATTTTGTTCAAATAAGCCTTTAAAGATATAAAATTTCTGCTTATTACAGTTTTCGCTGCATCCCACAGATTTTGGTATGATGTCTCATCATTGTCATTATCTTGGGTGAAATTATTAATAGTTTCTATAATTTGCTTTTTCACCCAGTCATTTTTTAAGATGAGATTATTCAGTTTCCAATTAGTTTTTGGTCTATTTACCGCTAACTTCTTACTGAATGTAGCTTTTATTGCATTGTGATCTGAGAAGAAGGCATTTATTATTTCTGCCTTCCTACATTTAATTTTGACATATTTATATCCTAATATATGGTCAATTTTTGTATAGGATCCATGAACTGCTAAGAAGAAAGTATATTCCTTTCTATAGCCATTCAGTTTTCTCCAAAGGTCTACCATACCTAGTTTTTCTAATGTTCTATTTACTTTTTAAATTTCTTTCTTATTTGTTTTATGGTTTGATTTATCTAAATCTGAGAGTGCAAGGTTGAGATCTCCCACTATTATAGTTTTACTGTCTATTTCTTCTTGCAATTCTCTTAACTTTTCCTTTGGAAAGTTATATGCTATACCAATTGGTGCATATATGTTTAGTATTGATATGGCTTCATTGTTTATGCTACCTTTTAGCAGGATACAGCTTCCTTCCTTATCTCTTTTAATTAGATTAACTTCTGCTTTTGCTTGATCTGAGATAAGGATGGCTACCTCTACTTTTTTGGCTTTACCTGAAGCATAATAGATTCTGCTCCAACCTTTTATCTTTACTCTGTATGTATCTCCCTGCTTTAAATGTGTTTCCTGTAAACAACATATTGTAGGGTTCTGACTTTTGATCCAGTCTGCTATCCGTCTCCATTTGATGGGAGAGTTCATCCCATTCACATTTACAGTTAAAATTACTAATTCTGTATTTTCTGCCATTATATTATTCCATGATTATGCTTTTTCCCTTGACCCCACTGAATCTCTTCCCCCATATTTAATTTATAGACCCCACTTGTGACATGCAGCCCTCCCTTTTTTTAGTATCCCTCCCCCCTCCTTCCAAGTCCTTTCCCTTATTCTCCTTTTCCTTTTCCCTTTTCCTCTCCCCCCTTTAATGAAGTGAGAGAGCATTCTCTGAAAAGCAAATATGTCAATTATTTACTCTTTGAGCCTCTTCTGATGAGAGTAAGATTCACAAAATGTTTCTCCTCTCTCTAAATATCCTCAGATGTGGCATATTTTCTATGTCTCTTCCTCAGATGTAGCTTCCTGCTTTTTATCACTCCTTCCCCCTTTTCTGATACTACCCCCTTCCCTTTACTACTCCCCTCTTTTTTTTTTAATATCATCAAAGTTAAATTATCCATGTGTACTTTCTATATATCCACAACAGAGATACAGTTCTCAAGAGTTCTGTTTACCTTTTTCTATTTCTCTTCAGTCTTGTGGATGTAGATCAAATTTTTTGTTTAAGTCTGTTTTTTTTTTTTTTTTTTTCTTGGAAACAAATGGAATTCCTCTGTTTCATTGAATGACCATCTTCTTCCATGGAAGAAAATGCTAAATTTAGCTGGGTAATTTATTCTTGGTTGCAATCCTTGATCTTTTGCCTTTCGGAATATCAGTTTCCAGGCCCTTCGATGTTTTAATGTGGAGGCAACCAGATTTTGAGTGATCCTTATGGTGGCCCCTTGATATTTCAATTGCTTTTTTCCAGTTCCTTGCAATATTCTTTCCTTTGTGTGGTAATTCTGCAGCTTAGCCACAATATTCCGCGGAGTTTTTTTTTGTTTTTTTTTTTTTTGGTTCTTTTTCAGAAGGTGTTCGATGAATTCTTTCGACGCCTATTTTCCCTTCTGTTTCTATTATCTCTGGACAGTTCTCTTTGATGATTTCCTGTAAAATAGAATCTAGGCTCTTTTTTTGGTCATAGTTTTCAGGAAGTCCAATGATCCTCAGATTATCTCTCCCAGAACTACTTTCCAGGTCTATAGATTTTCCCAGTAAGTATTTTATGGTATTCTCCAGCTTTTCATTTTTTTTTTTTTTTGTTTTGTTTTGTTTTGTTTTGATTGATTGATTCTTGGGTTCTCAATGAATCATTCATTTCTATTTGTTCCATCCTGATTTTTAATGAGTTATTTTCTCCATTCACATTTTTTAGTTCTTTTTGTATATGCCCAATTGAGTTTTTAATGAATTATTTTGATCTATTGAATTTTTTTCCCATTTCCCTAATTTTTTTAGAGAATTGTTTTCTTTTTCCAATTCAGAAATCCTACTTTCTTGAGACTTTTTTACCTTTTCTAATTCAGAAATCCTACTTTTTTGACAATTTTTTCTTTTCCAATTCAGAAATCCTACTTTCTTCAAATTTTTTAACCTTGTCTATTTCACAAATTTTGTTTCCCTGAATCTCCTGTGAATTCTTTATTTTTTCCAACTCCAATTTCAGAACATTGTTATTCTCTATCATAGCTTCTCTTTCCTTTCCCCAATTTTCTTCAAACTCTCTTAACTTTTTATTAGTCTCTTCTAGGAGAGAGTTATGTGATGGGGGGCAGGTACCATTCCCCTTTAGTCTGTTATCTGCTGACTCTCTGCTATTCACTTCCTTGGGGTTGGATACCCGCTCTTTCTCTGTGTAGAAGGAATCAATAGTTCTCTTTAGCTTTTTACTCATATTTTAAAAATGTTTTGGAGTCAGTTCTTGGGGGTAAGAAATTATTTATTTATTTCTTTACCAGATTCCTCCCAGACCAGATGGATGCAGTGGCTCCTGGGCCTGAGCTAAGAGAGAGCTCTGGGAGAGAGTTTACCTCCCCCTCCCTGGAAGTGCCTCAGGGGTGATTAATAAGGCTGAGCTGCGAGGGTTGCCCAGTGAAGGACCCTGCTGTGTGTCCTAGTGACTTCCCTGAAGTTTAAGACTGAACAGTAAAGGCGACACAAAGCCCAGCCAATGCGTTCTGTGGGGCGTGGATATCAGCAGCTAATGTGAAAAGCCCCTGCACTCAAACTGGAAGTGTCTGCCAGAAACCACGGTCCCTATTTCAAAGGTTCCGCTTCCCTGGGATTTCCGTGGCTGAGTTCCACAGTCTTTAACCAAGCCAGGCACTATGTGAATTATATGTTGCCTTGGGCTGTGTCCCTGATTTTCAAGGTCTTATCTACCCCAAGGTGAAGCCCCGGACAGCAGAAGGCGGTTTTCACAGCAATGCTGAGATCTGTTAGCTCACTTCCAGATTGGGGTGGTTCTAATATCTGGCTTTATATTTTAAAGTGGCTTGATTTCTCTTCTGGACTGCTGTTTTATAAGCAGAGAAGAGCTAAGAGCCTGTGCCAGATTCTTCTATCTCAGTGACTTCTCTGATCCCAGAATTCTCCCCAGCTCGATCGGCACAGTGTGCTAGTACCTCACCCTGTCTGTGCTGACCTTTTTTCTTCCTTCCCTGGGAACTGACCTTTTCTGTTGAAACTCCCAATTCTCTTTAGCTGGTAAGTCATGCTTCCAGTCCTTGTGGTTTCTATCAGTCCAGTGTTATTTTTGAGGCTGATTTAACTAATTGGTATTGAGACAAGAAGGGAGCTTGCAAAATCTCTTGTATCTTCTCCACCATCTTGACTCTGCCCCCCCAGATCTATTTTTCAGGTCAGCTATTTTGCCAATGAGGTATTTTACATTTTCTTCCATTTTTTCATTCTTTTTAGTTAGTTTGATTGATTCTTGCTGTCTCACAAGCTCATTAGCTTCCATTTGCCTGTTCTAGTTTTTAATGCATTATTTTCTTCAGTTAGCTTTTGTATCTCATTTTCCATTTGCTTTATTCTATCATTTAAGGAATTGTTTTCTTCAAACAATTTTTTCCTTTCTTTTCCAAACTATACACTCTCTCATTCATATCTCCCTTTCTTTTCTTTCTTTCTTTATTTATTTATTTTTTTTTTGTCTCCCTTATTTGCCTTTGGAAATCTTGTATGAACACTTCCAAGAAGCCTCTTTGGGCTTCAGACCAATTCATATCATTCTTTGAGATTTCTTCTGTGGGCATTTTGTCCTTGTCTGAGTTTGTTTTGATCTTCTCTGTTGCCATAGTACCTTTCTATTGTCAAGGTTCTTTTCTCTTTCTTGATCATTTTCTTTCCTTTTCTTTTGGTAATTCTTCTTTTTAAAATTTTAATGTTCAGCTCTGCTCCTGGGGTAAAGGGGGCACTGTCCCAAGCTTCTTGTACAGCTCTGAGCCTGGGCTTTGAGGGAAGGAAACCTAGGAGATTTGTTGTTGCAACAAATAGAATTAGGGATATAAGTATAAGGGTTCATGAATGACCAAGTTTATTATTCATTAATATTATTTGCTTAGTGATTAGCCAGATGAGTCAGTGTTGAAGAATTTGTATTCTGTTTGGAAGTCAACGTTTAGGCAATCCCCTTTTATTGGCAAGAGCAGCTTTGCCTACTCTGTTCAGGAAACAATCTGGTTTTCCAGAGTTTGTCTTCTGAGCTGGGACTGAAAGCTACCCCCCTGATGACTGAGGACTGAGCAAGGACTGAGAAACTTACTTGCTGATTTGCTGTGATTACAACACTCTCAGAGGCTGAACACCCTTTTCACCTAAGTGAGACTAAACTTTCTTAAAGTTATTCAGTCTTTCTTAAGCTAAAGAGAGGTTTCATTCTGTCAGACTCTGTTCAGCAGCATGGTTTCATGTGATTTTCCATGGAAATTGGGAGAACTCGAGTAGCCTCTAAACTATTCTGCCATCTTGGCTCCACTCCTGGAAGTCTATTAAGATCATCAGAACATTATAGACACCCCCACAGAATTTGACTAAATGAGCTCCCTCTATGATTCCTGATGATGGTAGGACTATAGACTGGCACAAGAATCATCTCCCCATATTTGAATGTTGGCAATTCATTCTTAAGACCTTGCTTTACATCTCAGGACTGAGCCACACCAGTGCTGCAACTCCTTGTTGCTAAATGCCTTGATTTTTCTGTACACTACTTTCTGTACACCTCTCAATCCAAAACACTATTACCAAGTGCAAGTTTCCCTTTACTCTACATTGGATTTGTTAGCAGACATTGAATAATGAGCAACAAACCTTCCAGTGAATACCTACCTGTCCCTCCCCTGGAAACGAACTGGTATGGTTTAGATGAATGCCCAGTATGTTTCTTAGAGCTCTTGCTCTGGCACACAGGCTATCCTTGGATGCTGAGTACTCTAGTTGCAGGATTTTTTTTTATCCTATTACTTCACTAATGTGAAGGAATATAAGTAAAAGTTGGATGATTAGGTTTGGGGTAAACAGAAGGAATTCTTATTCATGTATTCTTTGGAAGGGATGATCTCTAAGGTTTTTTTCAACTCTAATATAGAGCGATTCTTTGAAAATTTCAGCAGGAAGTAATAGTGAATTTCAAAGTTGAAAGAGGCCTGAGGTTATTGGGTTTAATTCGTATTAAAAGAAGGAAACTCTTTTATAACAATTCTAAAAAGTGATTATTCAGCCACTGCTTGAAAACCTCCAGGTTTGTGGAACTCATTTCCTCAGAGACAGTGAAGGAATCTTACTTGGATTTCAAAAGGAATAAAACTTGAAGTTAAAGAGTGAATTCCAAATTATGGACATCTGGACATTAGCAAACTGGTTTAAAATTGAATTTTTTCATGGTACTTAGGAAATGACATTAAATATTTTGCCCCTAACTAAAGTTTCTCTGTGTGTAACATTAATATATGGGAAAGGACAATAATTCTTTTACATAACATAATATTCTGTTGTTTTCTGCACTGTTTGAGCAAGTACTTTTTCTTTGGAAATCAATGATTAACATTGCTATTTCAGTATGCTAGAAAGGAGTGGAAAAAGTGATAATCCTCCAATTTCACAAATTGGAAAAATTGAGGCATAGAATGAAGAAGAGACTAAGCTCATTTCATACACTAAGTGCCAAAACTGGAAGTGACAGGGCTTCTTTGACTCACAATCTGAAATTCTAACATACAACATGGCCTCTACATGTAGATAGCAATCATGTATTACTAAATTACCTGTTAACATAGGGCACAACTGATTAGGCTCAAATGCAGATTCATTACAGAAAAAAGTAATTTGTCTCAAGATACAGTTTTAGTCCATCTGATCACAGAGTGGAGAATCAAATTAAATTAGATGTTTTTTCATGTCATATTTGAAAAGATTTTAATAAATGCTAAATCACTTTACAATGTTAATTATGAAAATGACCTCAAAATAAACAAAGGATTTAAAATAAGCATAGTGAATCAATTAATTATATTAAGTTAAGGACTGGAATTTAGTCACTGGTAATTTTTAACCCTAGCTTAATCTCTATGGCGCATCTATTGTCATTCTCCCCATATAACTATTAAATAAATTATCCTCAATTAAATTGATTTCAAAGCCTCACAACACAATAATTAATGAAAATATGTTTCTGTATTCAATAAAAACAAAATCCATCTCAGTAGCATTGAGCATGACTGATAGCCTAAAAATAACTTAAAATGCTCCTAGGAAAACCTCTGTTCTTGTCAAGATGATTGAATTTTTAAATAACACAACACGTGTCCAATTAGCTAATGAATCTGGGCTAAATGAATAAAAAAAAATCTAACTGCTGTCGTTTAGACCATGAAAATGACCTAGGTTGGTACAAATGTGATATTTAATAACAATGACTTTGCATTGAATATTATATTATATGACTGTTGGAAGTAATTTCAGTATTTGTGATCAATCAAGGAATATTAGTTAGAACCACTACTATTTTTCACTTTTATTTTCTCTGGTGATATGACAGAGAGAAAGAGAAAGGTCGTCTTGAGAAATCCTTTTTTTCAAATTATTGCTGTTTCTTTATTTTGTTTGATGTTTTACTTACATTCCCTATTAGTAATAGAAAAAAGAGATACTTTCATTCACATAACCTCTCCTTTTAGTCCTAGGAATGAGCATATGGTTTTTCCCCTCATAACTTCATTTCCCATTATTATATAATTTTAAACTTATTTTCCTAAATAGTAAGGCCCTTTGACATTGTCACTATAAGCTTCTTTTATTCCCAGATATATAGAATAGCATAAAAAAAAGATTATCAGAGCTCAAATAATGGGGACAGATTATAATCTTCACTGACACATTCTTTGTGGGATCATAGACAAGTCACTTAAAACTATTCAAGCTTCAGTTTCTTTATTGTGAAAGGGAGATCACAAAACTAGTGCTACCTGCTTTCTCTGCTGAGGTATTGAAATGCAAGACTTAAAGTTCTCTAAAAATATGAGCTGTTAATGACTACAACAAGATAAATGTGAAGAACAGTTAACAAAATAAATGAAATTAAATACTGTGTAATTATTATGGCTAAATTTGTCCCACAAAGAAAAGATGAGGAAATGGATCTTCCTTTCTTCTCTAAATAAGTCACACACTTTTAGTAACAATGTATATAAAACACTGATAATTTTTTATTAACATTGTTTTTGTCTTTCATTTTATTCTTTGTTTCAAAGATGTCTTATTTTGAACAAACAGGTAAGGATATATACAGAGAAATAAACATGTGATAAAAATGAAATTATTATAAATGAAATTATTGAAATGAAAATGTGAATTAGCATTATTATTACCTCTTAAAATTATACTTCATCTTTTTCTGCAGAATTTCCTTTGTTCGTTTCTTCTCATACATTCCAGAGTGTCTTTTAATTCTATTCATCCCACAAGACCCTAGCTTAAACCCATTGCCTTTACAGAGTCACATAATATCAGAGTAGGAAGAGCTTTATTGCTAATCTAGCCCAACCCATCTGTGAAAGAAATCTTCATCATTATATTCTCCACAGGTTGTGGTTCAAATTTTGCTTAAAAATATACAAATGGGGAGAGCCATACACCTTTCTTAGCAACACATTCCATATTATAAAACTCTAATTGCCAGCAAATTCCTCCTAATTTTGCTTCTTTGAAACTTTTATCCATTACTCATGTCACTACCTCTGATACCAAATAGAACAAATAGAATCTCTCTTATTTTTAACATAATTTCAAATACTTTATGACAACTGTCATATTCTTTTCCTCAATCCCTCAACATTTCTCTTTTTCTGACCAAAGATTTCCAATTCCTTCAACTATTCCCCATAAGGAATAGAGTTAAAGCCTTTCAACATTCTGATTACTTTCCTATCTAGCTTGACAATGTTCTTCTTAAGATGTTGTTCCAAATTAAGCACAATACTCCAGATGAGGTTTGGTGAGGACAGAATACAATGAAAATTTATATGACTATAAAGTCCTAGAACTTATTGTGATTTTTTATTGACATGTCCAAGAGCTGAAATGTTGAGTTTGAAGTTCCCTATAAACCCCAGATCTTTTTCAGAACAATGCTAGCTATCTTCCCCAACACTAATGGACTTAAGGATTTTGTCCACAGAATGAGTTTGCCCTATATTGATTTGCTAACTATTTCTCAAGAAAATGCTATGATTTATGCTCTTCCTTTGAAGGAGTATCTCTGAATTTAGCTCAATTTTATGCTACTCAGTTCAATTCAACAAGCATTCTCTACACTTCCTCACCATCCCACACTTCATTCCACACATTTACTCTTTTATTTAGACATTTACTTTTTTCATGCCATGAAAGTTTAGGACTGACCAGGCTAGAATTGGGAAAAGATTAAGAAAAATGATAGAATTTATTGTAAGGGAAATGACTTCTTTTTGGATGTATTGAGTTTGATATGAATACTAGAAATCCAATTGGAAGTGTCTAACAGAGCTGATTAATTTAAACCCTGAGGTACTAAGATGTCTTTTAAACCAGTTAAGGATATGGCTCAGCAGCCTATACCAAAAAAAAAAAAAAAAAGAAAAAAAAAAAAAGAAAATTAAAATTGAAGTTGATATGGAATACTTGTTGAAAAGATTATTGTATCAGATGAAGAGCCTATATAACTAGCCTATCAATTTATATATATTGAATAAGCACTATGTATTTGTGATTAATTTCTCTCAACATCAAATAAGAGGAGCATATCAGGTTTTTAAAGGAAATTGTACAATATATTAATGATCTCAAATTTTCCTTGAAACAAAATGACGTTTTAATAACAACTTTCTTCTGGTCATGTTATAAGTTTAGAAGTTATGAAATATATCAATTGTCAAAGAATCAGAATTGAGAGTCACTTAAACATCATTTTGAAATGAAATGGCACAATTAAGTTCAGGACGTATACCATAGGGTTATTCAGTAGTTCAAGTTTATGATTAAATGCACTTTCTCATGATAGAAAAAGATCCCTAATAAGAGTGCTACACTACTGTCTATCTACCCAGGTTACTTATACCTTCGGAATCCAATACTTAACATGCAACAAGAAAATTGGATTTACACACATATCTAGGTTATACTGTAACACATGTAAAATGTATGAGATTGCATGTCATCTAGGGGAGGGAGTAGAGGGAGGGAGGGGAAAATCTGGAAAAATGAATACAAGGGATAATGTTATAAAAAAATTACTCATGCATATATACTGTCAAAAATGTATAATTATAAAATTAATAAAAAAAGAGTGCTATATCTATTCAAGTTGATATGTCTCACCCATACACATAATATACATATGTGTATATATATATATATATATATATATATATATATATATATACACACACACATATTTACATGTATATATCATTTCCTCATGGGCAGACCTTTTTATAAATTAGGTGACCAAGAGTAAACATCTTGAAAATTAATTCCTTGGACAAATCTACTTTCTATATCAGCTTCTTTGTCTTTCACTGAAAAAACTAATATAATTTATGAAGCCAAGTCTAGGGCCTTAGAAAAAATTAATTAAGCCTATTTCTCTAGGTTTTAGTAATTACTTTATTTACTATAGCATATATTTGCACAACTTATTTCTTTTTTGAAAGATCAAGTCTTTTGTTTTTGGATAGCAGTTTTTATTTCTCCATCATCTCCAACTTTGTTTTATCACCTGTTAATACTGACTATATGATTTTTAATCTTTCCTCTATTTCTAACATGTTATTTTAATTCTTGCATTAAACATTCCTATGTGATAAAAAGAATACAGATATGTCTTAGAAGATTTCTTACTTTTCTGATTTGTTGTATCTACCCAGAAATCTTGAAACCTCATTAAATGGAACTATCCAAAGCATATAGATAGAGCACCTACTATCCTTGTAAGTATACAATTCACAAAACTCAAAGAAATAAAGTTGTTTGTTTTTTGGATGGAAAAAAAAAAGAATTGAAAACTCATAACAAAATTCATTGGAAATAATAACATCCAACATGTAATTCTTGTCCAGAGACTTGCATAGTACCAATTACTTACAGTCAGGAGCCCCATAACTCATTGACTCTTAGAGCCCTTCTTGAAGACTTTCATAGTTTTCGGTAGTCCTCTGTGAGAGAAGATATTTCTTTCTCAAAGACATTATTCTAGTTAAAAAAAAGAAAAAAGAAAAAAAATGTCCATAATTTCTTTGACTTGATATGAGTCTCAGTTCTATCTATGTACATTTGAAACTCAGTACCAGACAAAGGATCATCTCATCTTGACTCTTTCTCTTTTACTTCAGTTTTCCATTTGCCATCTGCCTCACTCCTTCAACTTGGTCACTTCCTTTTGTCAGGAACAAGCCCAAATTCACATAGGTTTTAAGAGGAAGAGCTGGCCTTCTGAACTCTGGGCAAATACTTCAATATGATATTTAAACTTTAGTCTTTTTCTAATATTTGCCTTTTTTACAGATAATCAAACTTTGGCTTAAAGAGGTTAAATAATGCACTCAATGTCATACTATTAATAAATGGCAAAGTATGCCCTTGAAATCAGGTAATCTGACTTCAAAACTAGATGTATTTTTACATGCCATTTTACTAAAATTCACACTCTCCCCATATAGCTTCTGGGAATGGAAAAGTAGACCAAATCAGTTTTATGTTGCCTTGGCCTTCCAAGGAATAGTCAGGATAGTAGCTTGAGCACTGTAGGAAGGAGAATTAACAAGAATTTCCATAATTTCTTCTGAATCTCTGCCAAAAATCAAGGTATTCTGTTTGCACAGAGAAAAGATTTATTTATTGATAAGATACAGCATCTCATTTCTGATCATCTATGCTTTAGCTCATCTTCCTTAAGCACAGAGAAACAGGGAGGAGAGAATTGATTTAACACATATAAGATAAAACTTAACTGTGCCATCTTAGAGCTGTGCCAATATGGAATGAGAATCTAGAAGGTACAGTTAGCTTCCATCACTGGAAGTCTTCAAGAAGAGACTAGATGACAAGAAGAGATTAGATGACAACTTTGCATGAATGTGATAAATGGAATTAATCTTAGGTATGAATTCAAGTGGATGACCTCTTATATTCCTTTTAAATTTAAGATTTTAGTTTTCTATCAATGTATGGATAAGGGTGGGGTGTTAGCATAATAGCTAGAGGGCTAGCCTTAAAAGTCAGGAAAACTTGGTTCAAAGTCCTACCTCTCACAAATACTAATCATACAACTGTAGGTAAATCATATAATTCCACATTGCTCCCCTAAATTAGTTGAAATGCTATTCAGTGACAGTGCAAGGACAAAGGATTTGAACATAGGTCTTCCTATCTTGATGTCCAGTACCCTTTTTACTGTGCCATAAGGAATAATTATTCTAGGGAAGAAAGTTGATCTATTTAAAACAATTAGAAGACAACTGAATGACAAATTTTATGGTAATGACTATTAGTTGCAATAGACATTCAGAGGGAATTGAGTACAGTCTGGAATAATGATTAAACATTCCTGGAAGCCTCAAAGAATTGTTAGAGAGAATTGGAAGAGAAATGTTGTTGAATTAAAGTGAATATGAAGTATTTTCTAGTCAAGAAAAATTTAAAAATTACATGCTTAAAGTGAGTAAAGAATGACTTAATTATGTATAGAAGATAATAAAGAAGCACACCTAACTGAAGCAAAGTGTATTCATTGGGGACACTATAGGAGACAAGTTTTAAATGGTTGTTTAACCAGTCTCCCTCCATAGAGCTTCTCTCTTTTGCAATTCACCCTTCATATCACAGTCAGATTGAAATTCTTAGGGCACTGCTCTTACTATATCTCTTTACTGTTCATGAGATTTCACTGACTCCCAATTACCTAGGATAACATTAAAAAAAATTCCTCAGTTTGCATTTATATCCCTTGGCAATATGATGTCAACCTGTCTTAGAGAATACTAATTTATTCTTCCTCATCCCCATACACTGTGTATTACCATGAAAGAGGCTTAGTATATGGCTCTCCTTCCTGACATTCCATCTTTCATCTATTTGCCTTTGCATAAATGTTTATCATCAAGATTTATGTTTCTTCTCTTTACTTTTACCTCTAACTCTGAGAATCCTACAAGTATCAGCTCAAGTGTCACTTCCTACAACAGACCTTTCTGATTTCTCTAGTTATTTATCAACCAACCCTTCCCTGAATTTACCTTTAATTTATTTTTACATATCTTGTATTTTCTAATTTATATCTATCCCTTCCCCCTGAAAATATGAACTTCTTAAAGGACATATTTTTTTTGCTTTTATATCTTAATACATTGCTATATATTACTATGTGTTTAATAAATGCTTGTTGATAATTGAATAGAATTGAATTGATAACTAGTGAAACACTATTTATCTTTCATAATCTATTTAAAAAAATAATATCTCTTAAAACTCCCTCCTATATCACATGGTACTCTACCTTCAAACATACTTAGTCTTCTGTGTTTGGCCCCAGGTTTCAACTATATGTGCCTCTCCAAGAAGACTTTTTGAAGTATGGGCAGGAGTAAAGCACTGCCACCTTGGATGATTGCTTAGTTCTTGGCAGGCAAACAAGAGAAAGAAAAAGAATGGACTCACAAAAGATGGTGACAAAGAAATGAGCTTTAGCAGGATAATATGATTGAGAGTATGTGTGGAGAGAGTGGGCAGTAAAGAAAAGATCAGTTCTTAGCAAAGAATAGTCCACTGAAGGGTTTTGGCACTTTGATATAGAATCTAGTAACAAAAGGGCCATTGTGAAATTGAATTGACAGGGAATGTTCCAAAAGTTTGTTCAGAGGGTGGACTAAAATTATTACAACTTATTTGCAGCGAGAAAAGACTGTATATATAATCTCCCAAATCCAGATGAATAATTAGCAATTGACTCATAGATTTCCAGTCAATCTTCCTGGTTATTCTCCATTTACTACTGAGCTTTTCTCTGCTTTAAAGAACAATTTATATGCTAAAGCAAAGTATAGAGTTTTATTGCCTTAGAGGAAAATGGAAAAAATAATAAAACTGCCTAGCCTAGATGGCAAGTGTATTTCTGATCTAAATAGTTTTCCTCTAGTCTTCTGTAAGGGTAAGAGAGTTTGTGGGTTTATGGTGGGGAAGAGGATAAATGGGTAAATAGATAAATAGAAGCTGAATGCAATTATGGAAGACTGGGAAATAAAGAGAAAAGACTAGTGAAAGTGACCGCATGATACAAATTTGACACTAAATATATAAAGCTTAGTGGCCTTGAAAAATCAACTATTCTGTTCTCCTTCTAGTAAGGCAGGTGTTTTCATTCTTTTTTGTCTTTTGACCTAAAATATTAAATCTTATTTTCTGACTATGCCAAGCTGGTATTATAAAACCAATAGTTATTTCCCCAACCCAACAATCTCCCACTTTTGATTAGGGTAGTATTTCCTAGAAGGTGATAATTCTAAGATTTGATTGTCCCAGAGTTGGAATAAGGCTGAATCAGTTCCTCCCTGGGTATAGTTCCTTGGTAGCAAGTGACCTAGTTAACTCTTTCCCTAATAGCATAAAAGTCTATATTTTACAAGGGATAAGTGAACTTTAGACTTTGTATATGTCCCAAGTCTACCCAGGTCACTACGTCTTGCTCTGCTGAGTAGATGAGGGCCTGGCAGGGTTATATCTTGTTAAGCTGAGTGCTACTGTATTCTATTTGAATATCCTTATTCTGTTAGGAGTAAACTTCTTTTGGGCAACTGTTCAATGACCAAGGCATGTCTCATTTCATGTCAACATATAAGAATTAATGGAATGTTGCCCCAAGTGAAGCCTGCCTCTAATGTTATGCAAATCATCTTTCTTGTAATTCACTTCCTCCTCAGTCTATATGCAATTCCATATTCAATTCTAAGAATATATGTGTTTACAAAAGGGGAAAAGAAAAGCTTATGTATCATTTCGACCACTATTAGCAAAAACTAAGACTCCATTGTATTTTGACTTCATAATTGTGAGTCATGAATCACTTAACATTCTGAAATTTTTAATGTTCTTTTAAATAATGCATGTTAGCCAAAATCCTCTCCTTGCTGTAGCATTCTTTTAAAAGTGCTTATTTTGACTGAGTATTTCATACTGTAATCCTAAGGATCACAGGTAACATTGCCATTAAAGTTGTTGGGACACAACACAAATTATTGGGATGATTAGTGGGAGTCTCTAAATTGAGAAGATAGTTTTGAGTCCTGTGGATACCTAATCCCTCTAGGAAATGAAGTTGGCACAGTAGATAGAGAACTGGACTTGAAATCAGGAAGACCTGACTTTAGGTACAGATTCAGACCCCTTATTATCTGTGTGACCCTAGGTAAGATTTTAACAGCTCTCTGCCTTAGTTTCTTTACCTGTAAAGTGGGGATAATAATAGTGCCTAAATATAAGGCTTTTTGTGAGAATTAAATGAGGTAATATTTTGAAGTACCTAATACAATACATGGTTAATCATGGGTGTTCAATAAATAAATGTTCAATACTTCCATTCTTATTTGTGCCTTTTTTTTTTCCATAGGTTTTTTTTTTTTTTTTTTTTTTTTTTTTTGGATCATTTCCTCATAATCCTCCCCTACACCAACCCAGATCTGCTTTTGTAAAGAAAAACAACTTGCAGAAACAAAACAATGAAGATATTTGATAATGTGTAGAATATCCTAGCAAATAATATTCTGCCTGAAGAGGTAGCTATATTTTATTATCTCTTCTCTGGAAAAATTACATATTTCTCAGTTACTCAGCACTCAACTTTCTCATGATCTTTTCATTTAGTTAGACTGAAATAAGGTCTCCCTGGATGAAACAACATATGGTTATATGTTAAATGTTGCTAAATGTTTACTGCATGATCATGTCTCCCATAACTTAAAAAAAAATGCTTACTCTACTCAATTATATTTAATAGAGATACTAATATCTGTCATCCTTTTCTTAAACTCCTTGAAAAAGCCATATACACTGTCTCCCTAATTCCTTTTGTGTCATTTGCTTTTAATCCTACTGCAGTGTGGATTCTAACATCACCATACAATTGAATATGCTCTTTCCAAAGTTACCAGTGATATATAATAATGGCCAAATTGAATTGACATTTCTCAATTCTCATCCTTTTTGATTTCTCAGTCACTTTTAATACTGTTTACTATTCTCAACCAGTGGGTCTTCCCTTCTATATTGGTTTTCATGACACTGGTCACTCTTGATTCTCTTACATCCCTGACCAATCCCTTTAAATCCTACTTGCTGAATATTTATTAAGATCATAGCTAATAAACATTGATATATACCATGAGTCTCTCCTAGGCCATCCTTTTTCATCATTGTACTTTATCATACTTGGTAATATAGTTAGCTCTCATGAAGATCTTATGGTCTCAGTACAAATGATTTTTATATCTCTATCTATATATAGATATAGATAGAGATAGATATATGTGTATATATGTATATATAATATATATATATATATATATATATATATATATATATAACATATATGTATAAATATGGTTCTAATTTTTTTTCACTTGAGTCTCCAATCCTGCACCATTAATGTCTTTTGAACATATTGAAGTTGATATTTCATGGACATCAAACTCAGTATGGCCAAAGAAGAAATCATACTATTTCCATCAAAACTTTTGCCTCTTTTTAGCAAGGTGACACAGTGGATAAAGCACACTGGTGGTATATTCAGGAGAAACTGAGTTGAAATCTAACCCTAGGCAAGTCATTTAACCCCAATTACAAAAAACAAAACAAAACAAAACAAAAAACAAAACATAACCCCCCAAACAAGCAAACACAAAAATTGTCTTCCCTCTTCTACACATTCTTATTACTGAAGTCAAACCACTCTCCTCTTAATCCAAAGTTGCACCTAAAACCATATTATAAAGCAGCAGTCATCAAAACTATTTGGTATTGGCTAATAGCGTGGTAGATAAGTGGAATAGGTTAGATACACAGTACAAAATAATCAAGGGCTATAATAATCTATTATTTGATAAACCCCCATACTCCATTTTCTGGGATAAGAATTCACTACTTCACCAAATTGCTGGGGAAACTGGAGAATAATGTCAGAAACTCAACACATATCTATATCTACCTCAACTGCAACCAAAAATCCACTAGTGCCAGTAATGGGTGTATATGCCAAGGAAATCATAAAGGAGAGAGAAGGACTCAAATGTGCAGAAATGTTTATAGCAGCTCTTTTTGCAGTAGCAAAGAAATTTGAAAATGAATAATGCCCATCACTTGGGGAATGGCTGAATAAATTGTGAAGTTAATGGAACAGTATTGTTCTATTAAAAAAAAAAAAAAAAATTAAGAACAAGCTGTTTTTAGAAAGGCCTGGAAAAATTTACATGAACAAAACAAAAGCAAAACAAGGAAAATCAGGAATACATTGTATATGGAAACAGCAAGAATATGCAATAATCAATATGAAAGATTTGTTGATTGGGTTGTAATATGATCCACCCATTCTGGAAAGCAATTTGGAATTATTCTCAGTAGTCCCATCATGTAAGGCAATCCCAATAAAGTTTGGATCAAAAATGCCATCTGCATCCATTAAAAGAACTTTGGGGATTGAATGTAAATCATCACATGCTGTCTTCATTCTTTTTTGCTGTTACTTTTTTTTCTCTCAAAGTATTTCCCTTTTATTCTGAATTTTCTCTTCCAACATGATTCATAAAGCAATGTATATTAAAAATAAATAAAAAAATAAAGAAATTCTAAAAAAAATGTCAAAGTTTCATCTCATTGTCATCTTTCACCCTTCAATTGTAGTATCTCCACACACAATATATCTAGTTTGTGGTCAAATTTTGCCATTTCTATCTTCACAAAATCTCTCATTTCCTTCCCTTCATTCTTTTCTCTCCATTCATAACAGCACAAGGCTAATATAGGATCTCATAATCTCTCATGTGGATTTTTACTACAGCTTTCTAATTCATAAAGTTGCAACCAAAATTTTCTCTCCTCTTAGTTGCTAAAGTACTTTTTCTAAAGTGTAGGTTAAGGAATTCAGGGCTGGAGTCAAGATGTCGTAGCAAAACCATAAAGCTGTTCAAGCTCTTCCTGTTTCCCACAAAAAACACATGAAACCAAGCATCTGAACAGTGTCTGACACAACAAAACCACTTTCCAACTCAAGGTAGATAGTAAGAAGGCTCAGAAAGCCAGTGAGAGTGATGTGGGTTGTGCTCCCTTTAAGAAACTAATCCTTTTAGGCAATGATGTGGGTTGTGCTCCCTTTAAAAACTAATCCTTTCACATTTATTTTTTCCTTTCTGATTCCCAGCCCCTCCTAGCTGATGCATTATCAATTTAAGAAGCTAGGACCTTTGATTCACAAATCTTGTCAAAACCACCCTTTTGAATTCCAAAAGGAATCTGGGCCTGTCTCAGCCCCCAGGGAATCTGAGCCAACTTGGGGCACCACCCACAAGCCCCTTTAGCTAAATCTATCATTATAAAAGAGCCAAACTAGAGTTCTCTCTTTGTAGAGGTTCCTACCATGGCAGCCTTATGCCTGGCTGCCAAGGATTTCTGTCCATTGGAATCCTATATCTGGTGCCCTTTTATCTCTACCTTCACCTTTTACTAACTAGACTTGTAACTTTACTTCCAAACCCCATAATAAACCTCCTTTATCAATCTAGGTTTTCAGGTCTGTAAATTCCTTTACAGGGGACTCTGTGCCATCACTAGATCTCATTTAACTCTGTATTCTTGCTCCAAATCCAAAGAGGTTGCAGGGGAGCTCTATTTAACTCCCGAATGTGCCCCGAATCTGCCAAATGACCTCAATTAAACCTAATTTCATTTAGGTGCCCTTATATAGTTCTCATTAAGAGGGTCTTAAATAAACCAAATCATGGCATTTTCAGATAGGCCTTAGTCTAAATGGGGGAAGTGCAGGAGGCCAGGCCAGCCACCACAAGGCTGATGAAGATACAATGAATCTCTCTGAGTCTGAGGGCTTGTGCTTCAGCCACAAAGGTGGGGGATGGAATGAATGTGTCTCTGGGTCCCTTCCAAGTCTGTGTCTGGTCTTTCTGAATCTCTCTGAGCCCTTCTGAGTCTGTCTCTGGCTCTGAGTCCCAGCTTATATGCTCTACATTGAGTATCCCTAGGGAACTATTATTTGTTGTAAGATTAAATTAATCATACTGAACTTAGAGAACTATTAATCAACATGTTAAACTAGATAACCATTGTCTCATCAATTCCACTGACTTAACACCTTGTAAGAATCCTTGTTCTGACCCATAAGATCTTTCACTTTCTTTCATTTTAGGACATGAGGTGGTCACACCCTCCTTGACTTCTCAAGGACATGAGAACACCAAAAAGGAAGTGATCATGCTTCCCTGACTACTCAAAAAAGGGGTGAAAACACCAAAAAAGGAGTTTTTTAGGTTTTTTTGGTTTTTTTTTTAATCAATTTAACCATGCTTTCTACACAATTTACTTGAGATGGAAAAGTCTCCTTTGTAAACATTTGTCACATTTCAGCTGAAACACTATTTTAGCCCTTAACAAAGTTTCCTTCTTGTCTATTTTTGTAGTTACCCTGATTTCTGGATCACAGATGTAGGTCTTTAGTCGCACATTTAGGCATCAAAATGTAATGTTCCTGTTTGGTTTTCTGGAGATCTTGGAAAAGCCTTCATTTCAGTAGATTAATCACCACAAGAATAGCCAGGTATGAAAGTCCAAATTCTTTATTGTCTCCTTGCCTGGGACTGGGCACCTTTCTGGAAAGTCTTTCAGACTGGAGTTGGTCTCAATGGGGGAAGCAGAAGGACAGGCCAACCACCATAAGACTGATGAAGATGCAATGAGTCTTTCTGAGTCTGAGGGCTTGTGCCTCAGCCACCACAAAGATGGAAGATGGAATGATTGTGTTTCTGAGTCCCTTCTGAGGAAGATGGAATGATTGTGTTTCTGAGTCCCTTCTGAGTCATGTCTTGCTCTGAAGGCTTGTACTTATATGCTCTACACTGAGTATAAACTAATCATTATATCCCTAGGAAACCATTATTTGTTGTAAGATTAAATCAATCATATTGAACTTAGAGAACTATTAATCACCATGCTAAACTAGATTGTCACATTGTCTCATCAATTCCACTGACTTAACATCTTGTAAGAATCCTTGTTTCAGAGTTCTGGCCCATCACATTTCATGGAAAGAGCAGATAAAGCAACCTCTTCCTGGGAGCAAAACACCAAACACAAGGGGGCCCTTTCCTCAATGCCAAGACTCAGAGCTGCACAGCACACTTGGGACAGTGCTCTCTTTACCTTAAAAATCAAAAAAGAGGAAATACAAAAAGAAAAATCCTCTTCCCCAAGAAGATTAATTGTGAATGATCTTCCTTTGCACTGCTTACAAACTGGTTTATACTATGTCCCTTTTATTTGAATATAAACTCTTAAAGTAAAAGCCTATAGTTTTTGCCTTTTTTAGTATACCCATGTGGGGAAAAGAGTGAGATAAGGTGAAGAACTTATAAGAATTCTTTTTCTGTATTTTATTTTCATTATTTCTGTGTTTCCCCTATGACCTGTATAATATGTCCAGGCCCATATTTACTTGAGCCTTGGCCACCTATAATCATATTTACATGACCTGAAATGATGACATTTATCACTATTCAATGTTATCAATATTTAGACTATTAGTTGAATGCTGTTAGCTTAGTAATCTAAATTTGAAGGTCTGTTGGCACCTATGTCTAACATTCAATTAAGGGGAGAGGGCACCCATTTCTCATTGCTCCCCAACTTAGCAACAACCAATTAGATGTCTCTCCCTCCCCTTCTCAATTCTCTCTTACTTGTGATGTAATTTCTTGTATAAAAGCTATGTATCTTTACTACTCCTTTAGCCCCCCTACCGAGAGCTTTCTCTTTCTTATCTCATGATGGGACAGCTCATCCTCTGGAGGTTTTCAATAAACAACTTTTCTGCCTTCTACTCAATGATCTCTAAGTAGTCATTTTTGGTAAAGGTCTTCTACATCTCTCACACCCAGAACTATGCACAATGTATTGTCATATGGTAGGCACCAAATAAGTGAGTCTATTCTTTCTGTTTTGCTTGTTTTTCTTTACAACATTTCAAGTGGATCCATCTTTTTTTCTGAGTTCTTCATAGGTGCTACTTCTCTAATTAGTTTCATTTTTTCTGATGCAAACAAATATTTTATTTAACTCATGTAACAGTTTAATTTGTTAGGTTCTTACTAATTGCTAATGAGATAATGAGGTATTAGGTTCTTACTAAGTTCTAAGTCAGTAATTGACAATTCTGTAGTTCTGGCGTTTACTGGGAGTTTTGCTTGTGAATTCCTGGGGAGGAGCTTGCATGCTTAGGAGGAGCAAGTTCATTGGTTGAAGTAATTTTTCCCAGAAGCCCTTGCATTATCTCACGCCCTTTCTCTGTGAGGATAAAAGAGGGTGGCACTCGAAAGATAGAGAGTCTTGTCTGGGCCAGACTTAAGGCGGCTCTCTGGAGGAAGAAGTCTCTCCTCTAGACCAGAGAGGGATTGGCAGTTCCTGGAGATGACAGCACATTACATATTGGCGTCCACAATGTGGGGCAAGGACTTTTGCTTATCCTGACAAGGACTTATTCTGAGCCCTTCAGAGGAGCTAGCCCAGACCATCACAATTTGGCGCCCAAACAGGGACAGACATGATCCTGATTTCAGTGGAAAAGCCCCTGATCCAGATCTCAGTCTCTCTGACCCAGAACCGTGAGTAACAAGGAAACTTTGTTAAAGATTAAGTGAGAGTTCTAATAGACAAATAAGGAACTTAACTTGTTAAGGGCTAAACCAGCAATCTCTTATAGTGAAATGGGGCAAACGCCTTCTGTTCAAGGAAAATGTTTAGAGAGCATCATCAAGGTTATGAAAAGCCAAGGATTGATTATAATTTTGGAGGAGATTACTGAACTTTTAAAAACCGTGAAGGTCATATGTCCTTGTTTTTCTCTGGAAGAAGAATTGGATCTAGATGAATGGGAATTAGTAGGAATTAGGTGAACACTACAATTCTAGATCAGACTTAATTTTTGCAAAGATACACTTCATATCTACAATTTAATCCAAATGGCTTTAAAAATTGTTATTCTAAAGAAAGAGAAGAAGGAGCAAAATGGGGAGGTGTCAACTAAATTAGGTGAAAAGGATGAACCAGATAACAATGAAGATTGCCATCTGCTCTAAAAGGTATAATCTTAAAGAATTCTTATAGGTACTGAAAGGTTAAATGTTTTATCCAGTGATCCAATGATGCTATGTGTGAGAAGTGCAACTTGATGCTACTCTTCTGAAGTTGAGGTCACTTTTTCTAATCATTGTGTCACACCACCTCAAAAGAGATAATAATAATAATACTTATTTTACAGAGGGAGTGATGAAGGTATGCTTTATAAAATGATAACCAGAGACAATTAAAAAAATTATTAAGCACTTATCCTGTGCCAAATTTTTCCTCTTTGTTCAGTTGTGGAGGTTGAAAAAGGAAGAAAGTCATTTTTTTTTTACTTCAACAGTGAAGTAAAATCCATGGCCTATTATTAGGTGCAGACTTATAAAGCATTTAAACAAACACAGTTTCTAGTCATGGAGGCAAGATTTGAACTTTGCAAAGTTGTGGGGAGGAAATCCAATCATATATATTTGTCAAATTGGTCCTAATTTTATACATCTGTAGCTGGAAGAGACAAACTTAGAGACTAGATTAGTCTAATCATATAATTTTGCAGATGAATAAACTGTGGCCCAAGGAAGTTAATTAACTTGCCCAAGATTCCACAAGTTGTGAACTGCTGAAGGATGATTTGAGCAAGTTCCTTGGACTTCAGAATCTTATTGTTCTAGGTTGCTTCCCATCCATTAAATGAAAAATTGGGCAGATAAACTGAGTAGAATATTTATGGGTAGGAACAAAAATCAAACAGACAAAAAATGTAAAATAATATGTTTTGTTCTGTGTAACAGTAGGAAAAAAAAGTCTGGTAGCAAAATTATGACTTCTATGATTTGTAAGATTTTTGGGATTTGGTTTAATTCATTATATGCTGGTATAGGTTTGAATGATAATGATATGTTGCTATGATCACCATGGGATTATGAGAAGAGTCTTCAGAGATGAAAACTGCCAATAAAAGAATAAAGAAAGGAAGTTGTCTACCAACACCCACTTTACTGGATGGTTGAACTCAGTATATTCTCCAAATGCAATGTACTTTAGGAGAGAGGAGTATGAGGGTGTTCATGGAATGTTAGTTAGATATTTAAAACATTAAAGATATTCACTGCATTTCAGGCCATCTCTATTCATCCTAACTTTTGTTTTATCACTGTACTTCAATGATTGTGGAAGATACATTAAAGATGATGATTTTGTGCAACTTTGCTTCATTCACCGAAGTCAAGGCATCACCCTGTGAAATAATTGGTACTCTTTGAAAAAGAAAGACAGATATCAGCAACCATATGAGAAAGAAGCTCTCTCTCTTTATTGATATATATAGAAAGAGCTTCTTTCTCATATATATATATATATATATATATATATTTAGAATTTTTATTGTTTTAATTTTTCCAGTTATGCATGTATACTAATTTTTAAATGCACATTTCTTTTTATTATACCTTTTTTATTTACAAGATATATGCATGGGTAATTTTTCAGCATTAACAATTACAAAAACCTTTTGTTCCAATTTTTCCCCTCCTTACCACCCCTACTCCCTCACCCAGATGGAGGTAGACCAATACATGTTAAATATGTTAAAGTATATGTTAAATACAATATATGTACACATATCCATAGTTATTTTGTTACACAAGAAGAATCGGACTTTGAAATAATGTACAATTAACCTGTGAAGGAAATAAAATTGCAGGCAGACAAAAACAGAGAGATTGGAAATTCTATGTAGTGGTTCACACTCATTTACCAGAGTTCTTTCACTAGGTGTAGCTGGTAATATTCATTATTGAAAAAATGGAACTGATTTGGATCATCTCATTGTTGAAGAGAATCACATCCATCAGAAGTGATAATTGTATGGAATTGTTTTTGAAGTATATATCTCCTGGTTCTGCTCTTTTCACTCAGCAACAGTTCATATAAGTCTCTCCAGGTCTTTCTAAAATCATCCTGTTGGTCATTTCTTACAGAACAATAATATTCCATGAAATTCATATACCACAAATTATTCAGCCATTCTCCAGTTTCCATTTTCTGGCCACTACAAAGAGGGCTGCCGCAAACATTCTTGCACATACAAGTCCCTTTCCCTTCTTTAAGATATCTTTGGTATATAAGCCCAGTAGTAACACTGCTGGATCAAAGAGTATGCACAGTTTGATAATTTTTTGAGCATAGTTCCAAATTGCTCTCCATAATGGCTGGATGTATTCGCAATCCCACCAATGTTGGGATTCTTACAAGGTGTTATGTCACTGGAATGGATAGAGACAATAATTATCTAATTTAGCATGGTTCAGTATGATTGATCTAATCCTACAAGGAGATGTTATGGGCCAGAACTTGAAACAAGGTACTGAGTGGAATTGAGAAGAAAATGGTTAAATAAAATTTAGCATTGATTTAATCCTACAACAAATAATGGTTTCCTAGTGATTTAATGATTGGTGTGTACTCAGTGGGCAGCATATAAGCAAGAAACTCTCAGAGCCAAGGAGAACTTCGAGGGGACTTCAGGAGGACTTTGGAAGGACTTCAGGAGATTCAGAGAGAAGAGGACTTTGGGGGAACTTCGGGAGATTCAGAGTCAGGATTCAGTTAAGGAGATTCACAAGTCAGGCAGAACAAAGCAAGACAGAGAAGTGGTGGCAGGCTGTCCTTTGAAGAAGACTGAAACCAAGATGCAGAAGGCTTCTAGAAAACTACCTGATCCCTAAGTGAAGGAGATAAGATTTGGAAAGAGACAGTGAAAGATTTGGCCTCCTGGATGCATTTGGGATTATTGAACTGAACTGAAGCAAAGACTGCCTCCAGAAGCTCTCCAAGAAATCTGTTCCAAGAGAATGATTATAATTTAGAGAAGAGAACATTACATTTTGGCACCTAATGTGGGGCAGACAAGATCCTGATTTCAGGAAAAGTCTCTCTGACCCAGAAATTAGGGTGAGTTCAACAAGGAAATTTTGTTAAAGACATAAAGTACTATTTCAGCTAAAATGGGGTAGTTGTTTAGAAAACAGCCTTCTGTTTCTCTTCAAGGAAAATGTGTAGAGGCCATTGTCAGGGTTGTGAAAACTCAAGGTTTGATTGTAATTTTGGAGCAGATAACTGAACTTTTAGAAACCGTGCTTCCTGGTTCTCTATTGAAAAAGAATTGGATCTAGTGGAACGGAAATTAGTTCTACAACAAAATTCTACAACAAATTATCAGTTCTACAACAAAAATAGGCCTGAGTCAATTTCCAAAGATACACTTAATACATACAATTTAATACAACCGTCTTTAGGAAATTATATAAGTTATAGAATAAGGAAAAAGAAGAAAGAGCAAGAGGGGGATGTGCCAACTAAGCTAGGTGAAAAGGAGGAAGAATCAGATAATAATTCACAGAAGGAGAAATTATATCCTTTCTAATCCCCTGACTTACCTCCCTCAATTAACCTTTCATGGGTTGAGGGAAAAAGAGGAGGGGGAGAGGCAGTAATATAATCAGAACCACCTATTAAGCAGCCTATGACAAGATTAGAAAAAAACATTGGTTAAGGCAAAAAATGAAGGAGAGGATGTATCTGATTTTATAGATGCATACCCTGTAATTGAAGAGCTTGGCTCTTCAGGTCAAAAAAAGAGAAGATACACTCCTTTTGATTTGGATAAAATTAAGATTTGAAAAAAGGTTGCACTCTGTATGCGGCTACATCATCTTATGTTAAAATGTTACTAGATAATTTTTCCTATGAAATCCTAAGCCCTAATGACTGAAAATCCATAGCAAGGACATGTTTAGAACCTGGATAAAACTTGTTGCTTTTGCAGTATCATGAATTATGTAGGATTCAAGCCAGACTCAATAGGCAAACAAAAGTTAATTTACAAATCACTTTTAACCAACTAGCTGGTGAAGGTCAGTATGGGGAGAATTCAGAACAGATTAATTACCCCACAACAGTTTATGAGGATATTGCAATGGCTGCAATAAAAGTTTGGAGTTCCCTCCCTGGACAAAAAGATCAAAGGGAAGCCTTCACCAAAATGGAACAAGGTCCCAATGAACTTTTTGATGATTTTGTGGGATGTCTACAAGCAGCTGTAACAAGAACCACTGGAGAAAATTCAGCTACAATAATAATGTCCAGACATCTGGCTATGGAAAATGCCAATGAGGTTTGCAGAAGAATTATATGGGGAGTACACAAAGATCATAAGACACTGTGCTATAGTGGACACAAATGCTTTATACTCAGACTATGATGAACATGGAAACATAGGATCCCTCCTGGCAAGGGACTTCTAGAAAAACTCGTCGATGCTTTCAATATGGAAAATGTGGACATCTAAGAGCTCATTGTAGATATGGAGACAGGCTGAGAGAAAACCTAAAACTCCATGTCCAAAATGCCACAAGAGCTTCCACTGAGACTCAGAATATATATTGACCCAGGGAAATGAGAGGTGGGGCCAAGCTCCAAGCTCTCAATCAAAAGACAGGTAGGGCATAATGGCAGCTGAGTTTACACCCAGAGAACATTTAGAAGGTCAGGACTCTGATGTGATCACCCAGCAGAAAAGCAATCACATGGCAGAAAAGGATTACTTGATCAGACAGCCAAAAAGCAATCAGATAGCAGAAATGGATTGCAATTGGAAAGAATGCAGCAATATCCAGTGCATACAGCTCCAATGAAATTCCCAGATGATGAAGAGAGAATTAGAAAGTGGTAAATAGAAGGGAATTATATAGGTTAGCTGCTTGGTAGAAAGTGTTTGCTTGTATTTTTACAGATAGAGAAGGAGATTGATGGAGAAGGAAATGGATGGATGGCAATGAGCACATGGAGAGAGACAGAAAAGGAGAAAAACCTCAAAACAAAGGAGAAGGTCTAAGAAACATCTGACACTGAAAAAGCATGGCTGATGATAAAGACTATTGCAGGACTTGAAAAGCATCAGGAATAATTGGATTCCCTAACAGAAGATGAGACTGTTGCAGGACTTGAAAGCCAGCAGGGATCATTGGATTCCTTGAGATGAACATTTATTGATGAGACTATTGTAGGACTTCAAAACTTGCAGGAATTATTGGATTCCTGGCACATGAACTAAAGGACAATAGATTACTTTTGGACTATTTCTAGGACTTATGGATATGTATAATTCCTCATGTGTTATGTTACTATGTGCTTATGTAACATGTAATTATGTGTAATATCTCCCATATTGATGAATTTATGCATACCTGTTTCAAGTGAGCCCCTTCAGAAACCCTCTAATTTGATTTGATTTCCCATTTCCTTTGGTGTTTTAATCTCCCTGAGAAGTCAGGGAGGGTGTGACTACCTCCTTGTTATGATGTTTTCACTTCTTTTTTTAAGCAGTAAGGGAAAGCATGATTACCTTCTTTTTTGGAGTTCTCACCTCCTTGAGAGGTCAGGGAGGTTATGGTCACCCTATGTTCTAAATCAAAAGAAAGGGGGAGATGTTAGGATTCTAATAAGGTGCTAACTCACTGGAATGGATAGAGACAATAATTGTGTAATTTAGCATGGTTCAGTATGATTGATCTGATCCTACAAGGAGATGTTAGGGGCCAGAACTTGAAACAAGGTACTGAGTGGAATTGAGAAGACAATGGTTAAATCTAATTTAGCATTGATTTAATCCTACAACAAATAATGGTTTCCTAGTGATATAATGATTGCTGTGTATTCAGTGGGCAGCATATAAGCAAGAAGCTCTCAGGTCCAAGGAGAACTTCAAGGGGACTTCAGGAGGACTTTGGAAGGACTTCAGGAGATTCAGTCAAGAGGACTTTAGGGGAATTTTGGAAGATTCAGAGTCAGGATTCAGTTAGGGAGATTCACAAGTCAGTCAGAATGAAGGAAGACAGAGAATGATGCAGGCTGTCCTGTGGAGAACATTGAAACCAAGATCCAGAAGGCTTCCAGAAAACTACCTGAGCCCCAAGTGAAGGAGATAAGATTTGGAAAGAGACAGTAAAGGATTTGGACGCCTGGCTGCATTTGAGATTATTGATTTGAACTGAAAAAAAAGGCTGCCTCCAGAAGCTCCTCGAGATACCTGCTCCCAGAGAAGGATTATAATTTAGAGAAGAGAATATTAAACACCAACAATGCATCACTGTCCCATTTTTCACACATCCCCTGCAACATTCACCATTATCTTTTCCTGTCATCCTAGCCAATCTGCGAGTTGTGTAGTGATATCTCCGAGTTGTCTTAAGTTGCATTTCTCTGTTCAATAGTGATTTGAAGCACCTTTTCATAGGACTAGAAATAGTTTAAATGTCTCTTTATATCCTTTGACCATTTATCAATTAGAGAATGGCTTGATTTCTTATAAATTAGAGTCAAATATCTATATATTTTGTAAATGAGGCCTTTGTTAGAACCTTTGACTGCAAAAATTTTTTCCCTTGTCTGCATTAATTTTGTTTATAAAAAAGTTTTTCAATTTGATGTAATTAGAATTTTCTGTTTTGTGATCAACAATGATCTTTAGTTCTTTGGCCAGAAATTCCTTCCTCTTCCACAGTTCTGAGAGATAAATTATCCTATGCTCTTTTAATTAATTTATAATCACATTCTGTATGCCTAGATCATGAGCCTATTTTGACTTTATATTGGTGAACAGTGTTAAATGAGAGTCAATACTTAGTTTCTGCCATACTAATTTCCAATTTCCCCAGCAGTTTTTGTTAAATAGCAAATTTTTTATCCCAAAACCTGGGATCTTTGGATTGGTCAAACACTAGATTCTTAGAGTTACTGACTATTTTTTCCTTTGAACCTAACCTATTCCACTGATCAACTAATCTATTTCTTAGCCAATACCAAATGGTTTTGGTTACCACTCTTTTATAATATATTTTTAGATTTGGTACAGCTAGGCCACCTTCATTTATTATTATTATTTTTTTCATTAGTTCCCTTGAAAGTCTTGACCTTTTGTTCTTCCAGACGAATTTTGTTGTTATTTTTTTCTAGGTCATTAAAATAGTTTTTTGGGAGTTGATTTGGGATAATACTAAATAAATAGACTAGTTTAGGTAGTATTTTCATCTTTATTATATTTGCTCACCCTATCCAAGAAGAGCACTTAATATTTTTCCAACTGATTGGATCTAACTTTATTTGTGTGGAAAGTGTTTTGTAGTTTTGCTCATAAAATTACTGACTTTCCCTTGTCAGATAGATTCCCAAATATTTGATCCTCTTGTCAGTTATTTTAACTGGAATTTCTCTTTGTAACTCTAACTGTTGGATTGTGTTAGTGATATATAAGAATGCTGATGAGGTATGTAGGTTTATTTTATATCCTGCAACTTTGCTAAAGATGCGTTTCATTTTTTAATTAATTTTATAAGTATATTTTTTGACAGTACATGCATGGGTAATTATTTCCAATATTATCCCTTATACTCACTTCTGGTCCAAATTTTCCCCTCCTTCCCTCCACTCCCACTTCTATATGGTAGGCAGTCCCATACATGGTAAATGTATTATAGTATATCCTAGATAGAATATGTGTGTGCAGAACCGATTTTTTTTGTTGCAGAGGAAGAATTGGATTCAGAAGGTAAAAATAACATGGGAAGAAAGACAAAATTGCAAACAGTTTACACTAATTTCCAAGTGTTCCTTCTCTGGGTGTAGCTGATTCTGTCCATCCTTGATCACTTGGAACTGAATTAGGTCTTCTCTTTGTTGAAGATATACACTTCCATCAGAATACATCCTCATACAGTATCGTTGTTGAAGTGTATGATCTATGGGTTCTGTTCATTTCACTCAGCATCAGTTCATGTAAGTCTCTCCAAGCCTCTCTGTTTCATCCTGCTGGTCATTCCTTACAGAGCAATAATATTCCATAACATTCATATACCATAATTTACCCAACCATGCTCCAATTGATGGGCATCCATTCATTTCCCAGTTTCTAGCCACTACAAAAAGGGCTGCCACAAACATTTTGGCACATACAGGTCCATTTCCATTCTTTAGTATTTCTTTGGGATATAAGCCCAATAGTAGCACTGCTGGATCAAAGGGTATGCACAATTTGATAACTTTTTGAACATAATTCCAGGTAGCTCTCCAGAATGATTGGATTTTTCACAGCTCCACCAACAATGTATCAGTGTCCCAGTTTTCCCATAGCCCCTCCAACATTCATCATTATTTTTTCCTGTCATCTTAGCCGATCTAACAGGTGTGTAGTGGTATTTTAGAGTTGTCTTAATTTGCATTTCTCTGATAAATAATGATTTGGAACACTTTCATATGAGTGGAAATAGTTTCAATTTCATCATCTGAAAATTGTCTGTTTGTCCTTTGACCATTTATTAGCGATCTCTAATTCTTCTTTGGTCACAAATTCCTTCCTCCTCCACAAGTCTGAGAGTTAAACTATCCTATGTTCCTCTAATTTATTTATGATCTCATTCTTTATGCCTAAATCATAGACCCATTTTGATCTTATCTTGGTATATGGTTTTAAGTGTGGGTCCATATCTAATTTCTGCCATAATAATTTTCAGTTTTACCAGCATTTTTTTGTCAAATAATGAATTCTTATCCCAAAAGTTGGGATCTTTGGGTTTGTCAAACACTAGATTTATTGCTAAAGTTGTACAATATTTTGTCCTATGAACCTTACCTATTCCACTGATCAATTATTCTATTTCTTAGCAATACCAAATGGTTTTGGTGACTGATGCTTTATAATATAGTTTTAGATCAGGTACAGCTAGGCCATCTTCATTTGATTTTTTTTTCATTAATTCCCTTGAAATTTTCGACCTTTTCTTCTTCCATATGAATTTTGTTGTTATTTTTTCTAGGTCATTAAAATAGTTTCTTGGGTGTCTTATTGGTATAGCACTAAATAAATAAAATAGTTTAGGAAGTATTGTCATCTTTATTATATTCCCTCAACCTATCCAAGAGCATTTAATGTCTTTCCAATTATTTAAATATGACTTTATTTTTTGGCAAGTGTTTTGTAATTTTTTCATATAATTCCTACCTTTCCTTTGGTAGATAGATTCCCAAATATTTTATACTCTTGACAGTTACTTTGAAGGGAATTTCTCTTTGTATCTCTTGCTGTTGGATTTTGTCGGTGAAGTATAAGATTGCTGAGGATTTAGTGGATTTATTTTGTATCCTGCAACTTTGCCAAAGTTGTGGATTATTTCTAATAGCTTTTTAGTAAAATGTCTGGAGTTCTTTAAGTATACCATCATATCATCCACAAAGAGTGATAATTTACTTTGCTCGTTATCTTCTCTAATTCCTTTAATCTCTTTCTCAACACTATTGCCAAAGCTAGCATTTGTAATACAATATTGAATAGTAATGGTGATAGTGGGCAACCTTGTTTTACTTCTGATCTTATTGGGGATGGCTACAGTTTATCCCCATTAAATATGATGCCTATTGATAGTTTTTAAAAAAGATGCTACTGATTATTTTAAGGAAAAGGTCTATTTATTCCTATACTCTCAAGTGGTTTTTAATAGGAATGGATGTTGGATTTTATCAAATGCTTTTTCTGCATCTATTGAGATCACATTTTTTTTTGTTAATTTTATTATTGATATAATCAATTATGCTAATAGTTTTCCTAATATTGAACCAGTCCTGCATTCCTGGTATAAATCCTACCTGGTCATGGTATATTATCCTGGGGATGATTTTCTGTAATTTTTTTGCTAACATTTTATTTAAGATTTTAAAATCAATATTCATTAGGGAGATTGGTCTATAATTTTCTTTCTTGTTTTCAACCTATCTGATTTAGGTAACAGTACCATGTCTGTGTTATAAAAGGAATTTGGTATGACTTCTTCATTCCCTAATTTTTCAAACAGTTTATATTACATTGGATTTAAATGAGGAAGGCTATGAAAAGTTACCAATTTTCCTCTCCCTCTCCCTTTCCTTTTCATTCTCTCTCTCTCTCTCTCTCTCTCTCTCTCTCTCTCTCTCTCTCTCTCTCTCTCTCTGTCTCTCTCTCTCTCTCTCTCTCTCTCTCTCTCTCTCTCTCTCTCTCTCTCTCTTCTTCCAATGGAGTCATCTGGATCCAGTGGCAAGTTATAGATCATGCACAGAATGAATCTTTTCACAGAAAGGTATTTCAATATTTCAGAGCACTGGATACTAGTATGGTGCCTACTGTCAGCATTTAATTATGTCTGATTCGAAGTTGAAGAAAATCCAATAAAACCATGTCCATGAGGGAAAATCTCATGGACATATTTTAACCATGAAAATAGCAGAATCTTTCCAACAAATCCTTTAGAGTTTAATGAAGGTGAATGGCAAGGGAACATTCTTTCACTCCACTTCTATAAAGGCTTATTAAATATCTGATATGTACAAGATACTATATCAAATGCTAGGAATATAAAGATGAAATATGTCATTCGTTTCACCAAAATAGTTTTTAATTGAATAGTTCACTCAAGAATTCAAATGTATGGTGTAAATCTGAATATGGTGAGAACAAAGGAGAGATAGTGTCTCAGTGTGCTTAAAAAAAAAAAAAAAATTGGTAGTAGGGAGGTAAAAGTTACGAGGGAGGAATCTACAAAAAGTTTTACCAAAGATGAAAATATCATCTGAATTGTTTTCTTGAAGAAGAAAAGGATTTTAAAAATCAAGAAATGGTAGGATGCATTGTAGGCAAGATAAAAGGCCTCCTGAAATGGATCAAAATAGAGGATGGCTAGACATATTCAAGGGGCAATTTATAATCTAGATTGGCTAGAAAGCAGAGGAAGACCCAATAAATAGGAATTCTATTTTATTTTTTTAGTCAGTCTATATGATAGGTACTATGAGTACAAATATAATAATATGATAATCACTAAAATCAAGCAGCTTGTATTCTCTTTGAGGGCTATGTCATATTCCTAAATAACTCAACAAATGAGATATATGACAAATACAAGGTAATTTTCTTTAGTTTGTGAAATATTTTGTGAAGACTATTCACTATTTTGTGACAGTAGATGCTATCAACTTGGAAGGAACTGAAAGAGTCTCTTAAATGAAGTATCTCTTCAGCTTTGAAGGGAGCAAATTGTCCCAAAATAGAGAGGTTAGGGTCAAGAAAACTCTATTCATAAATGAATGACCTTTACAAACATTAATGCACAGGATATAATGTCTAAGTGAAGTGGCAGCTTGGCACATTTCGTTAAAATATAGAATTCGTGAAGGGAAATTAATTTATAATTAGCCTACAAGAAGAGTATGAAGCCAGATTATGAAGGGCTTCAATATCAAGTACAGAGTTTTTATTTTTATGGTAAAACAATGAGGAGCCACAAAATTTACAAATATTATTTTGGCAATTAACAATGGATTAGTGAGGAGAAATAATGGATTTTAGAAGACTAATTAGAAAGTTACTGCAATAGTCCAGGCAAGAGGCATACATATGTTCGGTAGAATTTATTTGTTGAATTCTATAAGATAATTTGATTTCTATAACAGATTTTGTTATCAGTTAAATTACGAAAAACAGCTTTTGATTCTGGGAAATCGGTTATGACTTGTAAATATTTATTGTAAATATTCTAAATTGTTTCATCCTAACATAAGGAGTTGCTCAGTTTTCAACTTTTTTCCTTGCATAATATACATTTAGTATACTGGGCCTGTAGTAGAGCCTTCTAACTTCATATTAACCTGGTCAGCCATAGTCAGACATGCTTACTTTGACCCCCTACATCATGATATTGTTTTGGACCACTTCAAATATGAACGACAATAATAACAATATATTGTTCAATGTTCAGCAATCACCTGATGCTTACATGCTATTGTAATCATCCTTAATAATAATAACAGTATTGATACATTCTATTGGAATTTTGCTATTATAACTAATTTTATATTATTTTTATTTGTTACTCATAATGATCCTCTGATGTCCTATACCCTGATTGTTTTTATGTTCACTCAACAAATGATAAAACATAAGTGCGAAGATATTGTAGCTTTTCCCAAAGTGCAGAACTAATTAACAGAGCAGATACCTAAACTAGATCTTCTAATTCAAAGTCTTGTTTCTCTTATAGAACACTGACAGATTCAGGTTAAACATCTCTGAACTATGGTGAGATTAAAAAGGCAGGGGAATGTATCCTTAGAAAAAAGGAGTGTGTGACTCCAAATCAGGATTAACCTTGAATTTATTTGTGATATGAAAAAATCTGGAACTCAAAAGGACTACAAAAGAAATAGAGACTAAAATAAGTTGATTTAAATATAGATTTATTTTGTGGATGCTTTGGAAGTGAGGGTGGTTACTTAAGAGCATGGCATTAATGTCACTAAGATAAAGTCTGGAAACCCCAAATGAAAATCTTTTTATTCTTCTTCAACAAAGGATTGAATAGAAGGACTTTTAGGACCCAGTAGAAATATCTTTAGTGCTATTCCTAAGGGGATCATTGTCCCTAATTTTTCTGGTACAAACTGTTGATGAAGCCTCAGATGATTGACAGAGTAGCATGGTAGCATACCTGAGAAGTTCTGGTTCAGTTGAACCAGGAGAATTAGGAGACAGAAAAATTAAGGAAAGAATTATACACATACAATAAGATGTTCAGATATCAATAGTAATGGTGATAAAATACATCAGTATGCAATATTAGCAGACTTTGAAGAGCCAATATTAACAGAGTTAGAATTAGATCAAAAAGACATAAATACACACAAAAACATAAATAGAGGTAATGAATACAGAGAAATATTATTGTAAAATCCAAAACCAACAAGAAAACAACTCCCATACATACCGATTATGGAGCCCAATAAATTAAGATTAAAATACATTCTGATTGTCCTTTGTTATGTGTTTTTAGAAAGCAAGACTTTATTTGGAGGAAAAGAACTGGATTTTGAGTTAAGAGGTGGATTTGAATACCCTTTTTGACACACAATATTTTTATAATTCCAAAGAGGCCACTTAAGATCCCTGAACCTCATTTTTTTTTTATCTGAAAAATGAGAACTACCTATGTCACAGATTTATTTTGAGTGAAGTGCTTTGTAAATGTTTATGTTTTGGTGCTAGGACTAAGACTTCATTATTCTAGTACACTGATATGCTGAAAGTTCTGTTACTTTCCCAGAATTCCATTCTCTACCCAGCATTTGGCAGAATCAGAGTTTGAATCCAAATCTTCCTGACTCTGAGAGAAGCCTCTAATACTTTGACCCTACTTCCCTTAATTCAGTATCTATTATATACTTTATGGAAATGTATTGAATGAATTAATACTGAATGAACTCTGGTCTTTTAACTTATTATTTCCACTGCACTATTCTATCTGCACCTACTTACCTTATAGTGTTTTTTATTAGATTAAGGAGAAATCTTTTTGTAATTTGGTTTAAACTCATTTGGAAAAAAACAAACAAACAAACAAACAAAAGAAAAAAAAATAAGAGATGTTATTTAAATTCAACATATGATGCTCTTGTTTTTAAAATAACTATGAATACACTTTACTGCATTCCTTCTCTTAGTATATAAGACAGTAAGATAGAAATATTGATTAGCATATAAATGAGGTACAGATATTCTTACTTCTACTACCCAAAGCAATCAGACAATATAGTTTACTAACATCTTAATGCTTTTAGATTTCACAATCACCCAATACCTAAACTTCCCTGTTCTGCTAACTCAGCATTTTTCTTTCCTCTGTGTAATCACAAAAGCTGCCTAGAGAATGTGAAAAGAATGCATGGAGACATATTGTAGGTTTAGATCGTAAACTGATAATCACCTGCTACATCCCATAATTTCCCTAAATGCAAGGAGGAGATATTTTTTAAGTAATGTAATTATGGTTTTACACGGTATCCTTCCCATTTCTATTTGTGTGCATTGCATTCCCCAACTGCCTCTCATTTGCTACTAAAATTGAAATGCAAAACTTAATTGGAGACTAATCTGGAATTACCACTGTTGTCATGTTCACTATTTAAACATACAGATTGCATTTTTGAATTAAAATGCTCCTTCATAATACCCTAATATTAATGGAAATATTTCACCAAGAGTGTAAAAGGCCTGTAATCTGCAATGTTCAAATGGAATCAGAGTTTTAGAAGTGGAAAAAGATCTTAAAAGTCATCCTTCCTCACTTTCTGAGAGCCCATCAGGGTTAGCTGATTTGGTCAAGGTCATAGTGGGAAGTAGCAAAGCTAGGATTTTTTATTTCAAACTCTGTGATTTTTACATTATCCTGCCTCCCTTAAATTTATTTGTGAACATAATAATAATTCTTGTTCTGACCACCTTGTGTCAATAAGGATATGGGTCACATAAGTGTTTTATGTTGTGATTGTTTGACTCAGTGTCTTCACCTGGAAGCCTGTGGAAAATTTATCATAATGCCCAATTTCACCCTTTTGAATATATCTTACCCAATATCAGAGGAATGCCCAGAGAAAAGAACAAAAAAAAAAAAAAAATCTACCAATTACTTACTGTGATTCTACAAGAGAATCACTGATTTAGACTTGGGAGTAACTTTAGCAAGCTAGTGAAATCTCTATTTTTTGAATGAATAAACTATGCTCTAGGAAAGTTTATAGAATCATAGTATGTTACAGGGAACTTAGAAGCTTTCTAATCTACTTTCTTCATTTTAACAGATAAAGAAACAGACCCAAAGAGATGTAAGCCTAAAGTAATGAGTAATAGAATACAAGTCCATCTAGCTTTCAAGTAAAGGACTATATGAGCTGTAATTTTAGCAACATTAGAATAATTTGAGCACTACTTCTCTTTGTGAAAAATTAAACTTATTCTGTTAGCTACAGCCAGACTTCCCATATGTTGCTCCTAAAGCAATCCCTGTAAGTATTCTCATCTCTACTTTTCTGCTCACTTTCCTCTACATTTCTGCTCATTTTTCTTCAAATAGGACTTTTCTTTGAAAATCTAATAAAAAAGAAACTGAGTTTTTTTTTTTTTTTTTTTTTTTTTTTGTGTGTGTGTGTGTGTGTTTGTTTGTTTTGTTTTGTTTTGTTTTTGCTTGACTATATTACAAGGATTTTTTTTTTCTTTCTCAATGAGAAGCAGTGAGGGAAAATGTTAACAAAAAACATAATTCAAAACATAAAAAGATTGTCATGGTGCACCTGGGTTTAAACCAGAAACTGCTAATTATTGCCTATGTGTCCTTGGTTGAAAACATCAGGAATTTGTTAGTTGGCTACTATAGATAAGACATTATATTAAGAACTAGGAATAATTATATTTAAAGGGATTGGATGAGATCTTCCCACAAAGGAACTTACATTCTCTTTGTTTGTATGACCTAGAGAAAATATCCTTCTCTTTTGATCTGTTTTCTTGTATGTAAAGTAAAATAGGTGAAATAGTTACAATTTAAAAATCTTTTTCTAAATCTTGTGATACTATAAGGATTCTATGCATGGTAGTTTATAGGTTCTCAAAAGAATCTGCCATTTTCCATGAAAAAATGCTTGTCTCCTATACCTACCTTGCAGTAGTCCTTTCAGAATTATGGTGTCACCCTATCTAGCTAATAAGATATTTAGGTAATTCCTCCTCACATCCCCTTTTATTTCCCTCTGCTTCTGAAAGTACTTGCATGCATACCTTCTTAATCAATCTCACAGCATCTTCATGGGAGATAGAACACCATTATTCTCATTTGACACAGGAGGAAACAGGTCCAGGAAAATTAAGAGGCTTGCCTAAGTTGCCATGCAACTAGGGAATGATGGAGAAAGAATAAGAAGTACGGCTTTTGATTGTTGCTGAAGAGCTTTTCCCTCCTTTGCCATGAAGTGCTAGAGAGACTGCTTTCTCTCACAGAGCTCCCTAGTCCCTCATATTTTATTTTTATTATCCTATAACTCCACCACAGCTCATGATGATGAGAAATGTAGAAGTGCTTAGTAGATGATAACAGTTTTTAATGTTGACCCTCTCCTTTTCCATTTTAATGCTAACTGCAATTATATCGCACATCACTGCAATTAGTATTACTTTAACATTTATGCTGTGCTTAATGTTTTCAAAGAACTTCAGAGCTATCTAGTTAATCCATACAACATCCCTGTGAGTGATGGTGTTAGTATCTACTTGTTCCACATATAAAGGCACCACTGAAATTAACGAACTTGCCAGAGGCAGTTGGCTCATTTATAAGTGATGTTAATTTGTTAGAATCCTGATACTGCAGAGTAATGTTGCAGCAGATAGACCCATTTCTTTACTCATATGACAAACATTTATCAAGTGTCTATATCCTAGGTATTGTTAGGTGCAAAAAACCATAAAGAAAAAAAAATGAATCAGTCCTGTCTTCAAGAAGTTCAAATTCTTCTTTCTTCTGCTGGATGATCTGAAACAAGTTAGTTTCTCTTTCCCCTTTCCCTTTCCTTTTGCCATTCTTTTTCCCAAAATTGTTCAAAACCACATACACTATGCCTCATTTCCCAAAATTGTTCAAAAAATGAAGATTTTATTGCTCAAAAATTTATATAAAAAAGAACTTTATTGGAAATTACCCTGAGGAAGAAGATGACACAGTAAGTCTGTTTTTTGCATTCTCCTATGGAGAAATCATTTTCTTGGAAAATGAAGAACAAACATTTCACTGTAGAGGTGAGAAAGGAGTACTCCAAATAGTTAAATAAATAGTTGTGAAGATGATATAACCTACTGAAATTGAAGAGGGAGTAGGTGATGTCAAAAGTTCATAGGCTTGTACCAATATTTAGCATAGTAGTACCTGAATAAGGTAGAAATTAGCTATTTAATGTAGAGGTTGGTCCAGTATATATTGTGCTAGAATTGTTTGTTTAGGTGAGATATTTTGGGGAATCTTGAAGTTTTCAGTGCTTCCAAAGTGGTGTACTGTGGGGAGAGGCGATTTTATCTGTTTTTATATGTCAATTTTGTTTTTAATCTGTCTTCCCAGTTTTACTTCAGAAAGGGCCTTTGGTTTCTTGGGATTGTTATCAATAGTGATCCTTAGCACCCTTTGTTTCTTGGGACCTTGAATGATTGGTCCTCAGAGTTCCTGCTTCCTTGTGAATAAAGATTCTCTCTACCTTTGCACCATAATCCAGAAGTGAATATGGATTATGTACTTACAAAACAGATTTCATTTCCTTATCCCATGCTAGCATAAAGGTGTCCTTTAATATCATAGTGAGTGGTTGCCAGGGAATTGAGTTCTGTCTCTTTCTCGACTGGAATAGAATGGTGTATCTATTCTTACACAAGTGAGAAAGCTGAATTTCAGGAACCAGGAGTTGGAAAAGAAATTTCAGGAACCAAAAAAGGACCTGTCGAGGAAAACGCTTGAAAATTAAAGGAAATGATACTAAATTAATGCAAATAATTGGGACAAGAATGAAGGAGTAAGGTCTGTGCTCCTTTAATGGAAGCAAGAAATAGGAAGATAGAAGACCAAATACATCAGAAAAAGCTGAGAAAATGAAAATCAACTCTGAGTACAAATAACCCAGTCAATATAAATTATGGATATAAAACAAAACATCCATTGATATCTAACCTTTGGTGATGTAAAAACCTATGAATGACTCTGAGGGTTCAGATAAAAAAAAGATAGTCAAGACTACAAATACATTGTTTTCAGCTGAAAGTTAGTCTGTTAATCAGTCAACAAGTATTTATCCAACTCTTAATATGAACTACTAATCAATGGGGACACTAGGAAAGGCAAAAATGCAGCCCATGTGCTCTCAAGGACTTCACATCCTACTTGAGTACACAACATAAAGACAATCATTGTATTTTCCTCGAGATAACTTTTTGTAATATCTTTGCTAATATTTTGTTTAAGATTTTTCCACCAATATTCATTAGGAAAATTGGTCTCTAATTTTCTTTCTCTGTTTTCACCCTACCTGGTTTAGGTATCAGTACCATCTCTCTGTCATAAAAGAAATTTCATAGGACTCTTTCTTTCCCTATTTTTCTAAAAAGTTTGGATAATATAGGAATGCATTGTTTATTAAATGTTTGGTAGAATTCATATATAAATCCATCTGGCTCTGGTGATTTTTTCTTGGGGAGCTAATTAATAGTTTGTTTATTTTCTTTTTCTAAAATGGAAATATTTAAGTAATTTATTTTCCCTTCTCCTAAACTGGGCAATCTATGTCTTTTAAAAATATTCATTTCACTTAGATTACCAGATTTATTGACATATAGCTAGGCAAAATAACTCCTAATTATTGCTCCAAATTCCTCTTCATTGGTGGAAAGTTCTTCCTTTTAGTTTTTGATACTAATAATTTGATTTTATTATTTCCTTTTTCTAATCAAATTAACTAAAGCATTATTTATTTTGCTTCTTTTTCATAAAACCAACTCTTAGTTTTATTTATTAATTTAATAGTTTTCTTACTTTCAGTTTTATTAATCTCCCTTTTAACTTTCAGAATTTCATATTTGATATTTAAGTGAGGGTTTTCAATTTGTTCCTTTTCTAACTTTTTTTGAGTTGCAAACCCAATTCATGGAGCTTCACTTTATTTTCTGCAAGTCAGCATCTAGAGATATAAAATTTCACCTATGAACTGCTTTGGCGGCATCCCACAAATTTTGGCATGTTGTTGTTGTTGGCATTGTTGGCATTTCTTGGATGAGATTGTTAATTGTATCTATGATTTGTTGTTTCAACCACTCATTCTTTAGGACTAGATCATTTAATTTCCAATTAATTTTTCCCTGGCCTTTTACTTCATGTAATTTAGTGTATAGTGATTTGAAAAAAAAAAAAATACATTTACTATTTCTGCCTTTCTACATTTGATTCTGAGGCTTTTATGTCCTAATATATGGCCTTTTTTTTTTTTTTTTTAAAGGCTCCATGTGCTCCCAAGAAAAAAAAAGAGGTATATACCTTTCTGTCTCCATTCAATTTCCTCCAAAGGTCTATCATCCCTACCTTTTCTAAGATTCTACGTATCTTCTTGACTTCTTTCTTATTTATTTTGTGGTTTGATTTATCTAGTTCTGAGAAATCAGGATTGAGATCCTTCACTAGTATTGTTTTGCAGTCTAATTCTTGCATCTCTCTTAACTTCTCATCCAGGAATTTAGATGCTCTATCCCTTAGTGCATATATGTTTACTACATTATCTGTGGTACATTTTAGTAGGATATGGTTTCTTTCCTTGTCTCTTTAAACTAGGTCTATTTTTGCTTTTGCTTGATCTGAAATCAGGATCATTTATCTCAGATAAAGCATGATGGATTCTGCTCCTGCCTATTACCTTTACTCTAAATGTATCACTCTGCTTTAAGTGTGTTTCTTGTAAAAAAAAAAAAAAAAAAAAAAAAAAAAAAAAAAATTGTAGGATTCTTCCTTTTAAGTCAGTCTGCTATCTACTTCCATTTTATGGGAGATTTTATCTCATTCACATTCACAGATAAAATTACTAATTCTGTATTTCTTACCATCTTGTTTCTCTCCAGTTGTACTTTTTTATTCCTTTGTCCCCTTTCCCTCCTGTCCAGTAGTTTGCTTCTGACTCCCCCTCAAACAGCCCTCCCCTTTTGCAAGCCCTCCCTCTTTCTCATGCCTTTCCCCTTTATGTCCTTCTTCCTTGTATTAGCCTCCCCACTTTGCTTTCCTTTCCCCTTTCCCATCCTACTTCCCAGAGACAAGCTTCACTGTGAAGCTAAATATGTCTAATATTTTCTCTTCGCACCAAATCTGATGAGAGTAAGATTCACACAATGCTCATCCTACTCCCATCTTTTCCTCAATTGTATTAAGTCTTTTTTTGCCTTTGTGTTAAATGTAATTACCCCATTTTAACTCCATTTAGCTCTTTTTTCCAATAGAATCACCTTTCCTCCTCTAGTTTCTTTTTTATATCATCACAAAAAAAATCAAATTATATATGCACCTTCTAAGCATACCCATAATAGAGATACAAATCTTAGAAGTTAAACATAGCATCTTCACCTCTAGGGATATAAGGCATTTAGTTATTTTTTTTTTCTTTCCTTTTTAGCTTTTTATGCTTCTCTTGACTTCTGTATTTGAAGATTAAATTTTGTATTTAGCTCTGGTCTTTTCATCAGAAATAAATTGAAGTCACCTGTTTCATTGAATGTACATCATTTTCCCTGAAAAAATGATGCTCAAATTTTCTGGATAGTTGATTCTTGGCTGCAATCCAGAATTCTTTGCCCTTTAGAATATCAGATTCCATGCCCTTTGATCTTTTAAAGTGGAAACTGTTAGTTCCTGGTAATCCTGAAGGTAACTACTTGATATTTTAATTATTTCCTTCTAGCTGCTTGCAATATTTTCACCTTCATTTGATAATTCTGGAATTTAGTTATTATGTTCCATAGAGTTTTCATTTTGGCATCTCTTTCAGGACATGATCAGTGAATGCTTTCAATTGCTACTTTACCCTCTCATTCTAGACATCTGGGCAGTTGTCCTTGATGATTTCCTGAAAGATGATATCTAGGCTCTTTTTTCTTCTTAGTTTTCAGGAAGTCCAATAATTCTTAGATTGTCATTCTTAGATCTATTTCATAGACCTTGTTTCCAATGTGGTATTTTACAATTTATTCTATTTTTCTATCTTTTTTTTTTTTTTTTGGTTTTGTTTGACTGATTCTTGAATCCTCCTTCAGCCATATATTTCTATTTATTCAATTCTAATTTTTAGTGAATTATTTTCTTCAGTTAGTTTTTTAATCTCCTTTTACTTTTGGCCAATTAAACTTTTAAATGAGGTGTTTTGTTCATTGCATTTTTTTCCTTCACAGATTGTGTTTTTCAATGAATTGGTTTGTTTTTTGTATCTATTTTGTAAAGAGTTATTTTTTTTTTCCATTTCATCAAATCTATTTTTAAGGCATTTTCTTCAGATAATTTCTTGTTCAAACCTCTTGAAAAAAATCTCATTTCCTTTTCCCATTTTTTTCCTAATTCTCTTTTAAGATCCTTTTAGATTTTTTCCAAGAGACCTTGTGAAATGGGGACCAACTCTTATCACCTTTTTGGGCTTTATTTGGAGATTTGTCTTTAAGATCCTTAGGATTTAAGATCTGTTTTTCTCTTTCTTCATAAAAGCTGTCTATGGTCAGAGTTCTTATGCCTTTTTTGTTCATTTTTTTAAAGGTTGAAGTCTTTTCTTAAGGCAAGCCCCGGTGCAGCAGACTGACTTCCAGTGCTGGGTAGGCATGTCAAGGTCCCATTTTTCTGGGGTTCTGTGGTTCAGATGCTCCCAAATTGCCTTTTGTCTTTGCTTTGGTTGTCTCACAGTTAATCTACTGAACCATTGGCTTGTAATCAGGACAGAGTAGCCTAAGAGGCTCACAGCATATTTCCTGTTACATGGACACTGCAATGCCCTGCCTCCTTGCCCCTAGTTCCATGTGTTGTGCTTAGCTGTCTCCCTCCTTGCCTGAATGAAATATACCTTTTTCTGAAATTCTTCCAAAATATCTTTTGCTGGAAATTTGTTACACTCCAAATATTTGTAGATTCTGTCAATCTAAAACCAGTTCATAGGCTTGGTAGATGTTGATCTGAGGAACACTAGAAGTAGCTCAGATGGAGATATATCTATTCTCAACTATATTGTCTCCAAGCCCCTAGGGAAAGGTTTCTTTTAATAATAAAAAAAAAAAAAAATGGGACTTTAACTGAGACTTGAAAGAAATCACTCAAAGTAGGAGGCAGGAATAACAAAGGAGTATTCTAGGCTTGTGGGATAAACCATGAAAATGTAAATGGAGTATCTCAGAAGGATAGTATTATCAGTGAGGGAGCCAGATATTATACAAGTATATGGGGAGGGGGGTGGTTGAAAAGGGGGTTGTGAGATTTGAGTAACATCTATCTTCTATAAATTATTCCATCTATTGTCATCTGAAACAAATTGCTTCACCAAAAAAAAAATAAATAAATAAAAAACCTCATAGATTTTTATATTTTGTTGTTTTCTAAATCCCTCTTTTCACCTTTTCATTCCATATTTTTCTTTCTTCCTGCCACACCTGGTATAGCCCAATTTTCTGCCTTTGCTCTTTGAAATGTGCTATCATTTTCTTCCTTGATCCCAAGAATGGGGCATTATAATTAAATTCTTAGTGCCTCATTCCTTAATCTTTGTTGATCTTCTCCTACTTGCTGATCATCTAATAATCTTTGGCATAACATCCATGTCCAAACTCAATGGTGATAATATGGGGGAAAGAGTGCACATGTATATTTGTGGGTATAAATGGATCCTTATGAGTCATGGAACAATAGGAAGATGGATGACAAAGAGCAAAAATACCCAGTGAGTCCAGAATCAAGTCTCTTTGTATAAAATGTTGTCAAATATGGTAATTACTAGATTGAAAGCAAATTTGAATTTGCTTTCACTCTTTGCTCCATCTAGAAATACATGTTCGCCTACAAGGCTATATAATCTTATTTCAGTCTTGTTTACTATACCACTTACTATTCCATTATCATATTATTTATAGTAGATCAGTAACTTTCTTCATACTGTGTGTGGTTGATTTCTAAATGACATTGTCAGGGCTATTATTGCTGCAGTTTGGAGGGTGTCGGAAAGCTGTCAAACCCAGCAGAATCAAACTATTTGCAGCAAATAGAAAATGAAATCTGCTCATAAATGATTAAAGGCACTTCATAAGTGATACTTACTGAGGAAATGGAAATGTTGTCAGATCTCATCGTTATCCATCTTCAACATTCACCATCAAGCAAAGGAGACACCTGCTACCTATAACTAGGATGCCTTCCTTGACACAGAGAAGAATAGGAGAACTGTTCAAAGTGAGCATTACTTGACTTGGATATAATCTTTTCATATAGCCTTTGGCTGGTAGACTTTCCAAACATATACATTATTCATTTCCCTATAAACCAGTAAATAGACAACTAAACTGATTTAAAATAGCTGCATTATCAGAAAGGAAGTGTCACCAATACTTAAATCTTAATTTCCCATCTGAGGGGAAAAAAAACCAAAAACAAACAAACAAACAAACAAACAAACAAACAAAAAACAACTTTCCATTTACCAGGAGAGAGAGGAGAATTTATAAAGTATTTTTAGTAAGGTTTAAGTTCAATAATCCCACAGGCTAACAAATTAATATGATCCCATTATGATAGCAATGATGCTCATTCATGATGACATGGATACCTACCACTTAATTCTTCATTCTGACCTATTGATGTTTTTCATTTAATTCTGTAATTTCCTTTCATATGGTCCACTAAAAGAAACATATCCATGTCATATCACATTAAGAAATCACATTGGGAATAAAAGGGCAAATAATAGTTTATTTCTTAGAATTATTTGCATATGCTTTTTACCTAGCTGCAGATATTATGGTATTTATGTGTCTACATAATCCCACAATTCTAATGTTATCTCTCCAATTTCTGTCTTCAGATCAGTAGATTTCTAATGAGATATTTCATATTTTCTTTATTTTTTTCATTCTAGTAATTTTGTTTTTATTACATTTTGGCATCCTATTGCATCATTTAATTTGCCTTAAGCAATTTTAATTTATAAGGAGTTATTTTCTTTCTAAGGATTTTGGAAATCTTTTCCTAGTTGGTTGACTTTCTTTTCATAATTTTCTTGATTTTCTTAAATTGCTTTTCCCCCTTATATTTTCATTGATTTATCTTATATGATTTTTTAACTCCTTTTTAAGTTCTTTCAATAACTCTTTTTGGGGGGACTTGTGACCATTGATATTGCTCTTTGAGATAGAAGTGGCTTTTTTTAAAACTTCACTGTCTTCCACTAAACATGAACCCAAATCTTCTTTTACAAATACAGATTTGTGAAATCAGATAATACAGATTATACAAATGTTATCTGTACCATTTACAGATAATAGTTATCTGTCTGTAGTTAGTTTTTTTTTTTTTTTTTTTCCCTTTGCTTACTCATTTTTTATTTTGTTTTTAGCAGGTTATTATTGTATTCAAGTTTTAATCCTGAGTTCTGAGTAATGATTCCCCAGAACTTAGGTCAGGAGTGAGTAATAGATGGCCTGTTTCAGTAGAAAGTTTGTGAAGTGAAAGTCTGCTAGATGTGAATTCCTAAAAATGTGAGGTGAAAGTTCCCAGCCCAGCTGCCCCCAGGCTTGTTATTGGTTAAGTCAAAAGAATCTCTCTAAAGGTGTTTGTACTTTAATCAGGTCAAACCTCAGTTCCTGGAGGGTGTGTCTTTCCTGAGATTCTCAAATTGTCTTAGACTAACAACTTCTTTATTTCTATATTTTAGACACTTTATATTTAGTGTTAATCAATTACCTCTATGTTCTATTCCCAAAGAGTTATAAAACTATATACATACTCTTTGACCTAGCAATGATACCACTAGGTCTGTATCCCAAAAGAGACAAAAAAATCTAAGTAAAAGGACCTGTACATACAAAAAAATATTTATAGCAACTCTTTTGGGGCAGGAATTAGAAATGAAGGGGGATGACCATCAATCAAGAAACTCAGTAGAGTCCATGTTGACAAAAATGCTTCCATTAATGGTGACATTTTCTAAATATCCTGGTTTCTGGATGGCATTTTTATGGTTATTTAAAGCCCTATTGTATTGTACTTTATCCACCCAAAATTAATTTGTTCAGATTCAAACAAGAATTTGTTTGTTTGTTTCTCTCCTAACAGTCCAAATGTGAGGGGGTAAAAGTGGGAAGAATGAAGATTACAAGTGTGACGTGAAATTCATATACAAAGGTTTTTTTTCACTTTTTTTCTCCAATGATTTTGGCTCATTTTTTCATTTTATATAATGTAAATGGCCATTTTTTGATTCTTATATTACTTATTCCATTAAGAATTCAGTCCTTAGCCATAGTTATGAAATAGATCTTATCTTGCTTTTTGTTCCTTTGTTTTGCTTTTAAATGGGTATTTAGATGATATAAAGGCAGCTTAGTATTATGTGTATAGAGGAAGAAGTGAAATTGAATCCTTTCTCAAACACTAGTTTAAGTGACTTTGGTCATCTCACCTAATTCCCATCTGCTTCATTTTTTTTTTTTTTTTATTCAGTAAAACTGGAACCATAATAGTACCTCCCTCCTGTGGTTGAGGCCAAAATGAAATATTTTATGTGAAACACTTTTCAAATCTTTGATAATAACAAACCATTTGGAATATCCTTCTATACTAAATAGGCATGTTTGGAAGAGGCATTCTTCCTGGACCCTGCTCTTCTTTCATCAAAAAAAAAGAAAAAAAAAAAAATTACCTTATTTTTACCTTATATTTCCAAAAGTATAAACAAAACAAAACAAAACAAAATAAAACAAAACAAAACAAAAACAAAAACAAAAAAAACCAATTACCCTTAGAATTGGATATACTTCATAAACAGGATCAAGCTAACCTTTCTGAGAATTTTTTCTAAACTCTCTTTGAACTTTTAACCAAATTGGCTTATTGGGGGATTTACAAATTTGGCACTCCCTCTCCGTGCATGTTGGTCCTTGTGCCTAGAAAATCCCGTCTTAATCCTTTGCTCTTAGAAATCTTACCATCTTTCAAAGTCGAAGTTAGGCTTCATTTCTCATGTGTTTTCCTGAGCCTTCTGACTTTTAGCATTCTTCTCCCCTCAAAATAAACTCTCTGTGCTTATCTATTTAAATATTGCTTTATTTTAAAACAGGTATTCTTAACATTGAGCTAATTAACAGTTTGATGAAACCCAATTTGGTGAAACCAAAATGTTTTTAATGAATAAAATAATACTGAAATTAAGTTACCAAAAAAATTTTAAAAACCCACAAATTCATGGACTGTAGATCAGGAGCATTTACCATAAATTCATGTATGAGGAGGGAAGATTTTTTTTCCCTTGATTCCCTAGGTTTAAAACAATGCTTTGCCTATCCTAAGTATTTGTTAAATGAATAGATTAAAACATAGTAGCTTTTTTTACCCTCAAAATTGTTTAGCTTTTATATCTTCCTCATCTTTAAGAAAGAGATAAATCTTCTGAGCCCAGTTCTTTTTATATTGAGAGAATTGTTTAGTAAGTGTTATTAATATTATAAATAGATATGGAGATAAATGGTGTTTCATGGTCCTTAGATTTGGGTAAATAAAATATATAAATAGCCTGAAGCTCTAGAGCAGACTAGGTCAGGCAAGAATATCACATGTAAGAAACAAAGATGCGAAAATAAAAATAAAAACAAACAATCCCTAACTCCACCAAAATACAAATATCTTATCCCTGGAGTTTGGGACTAACAAAAATTGAGGTATTAAACCTCAAGTAATAAAGTCTAGACAACAAAATAAATGTAACTTTTTCACTTAAAATTCTATTAATATAAAATTCTAGAATAAAATAATATCACACAAATGTCGTTAAAAAGTTGAATAGTTTACTCTTGTTTACATGGTTGCAAATATTTCAGTTGACTTTGAGCAAATAACTAGTTGATTAGCCCTGTCTTCTGATTCAGTTTTATAACTCAGTGATTAATCAGTTTTTGTAACTTTTTGAGAAGAATTTGTTAATACAATTATGGGACCATTGTATGATTGTTTAAAATTATGGGAAATCTAAAGAAAGTCAGAAAATGGTCAAATGTTCTAATTTTGGAAAGAGAAAATTATTAAGAAAATGATAGATGGATATATGAGGTGTTAAACTTCAGCAAATTTCTAGAATTGAATAACATGTAGATATTTTAGGAAAACTCAGAAAAAGAAATAATAATTCTTGCCCAAATATTAGTTCCTTGCCCAAAGAATAGAACTCTTTATTAAACTTCCTGGTTCTACTGCTTTCTAGCTATGAAACTTGGGCATTTCTAAGCATCTCATTTTTTTTCCTGAGGCAATTGGGTTAAGTGATCTGGCAAGAGTCACATAACTAGAAGTATTAAGTGTTAAGGTCAGATTTGAACTTAGGTCTTCTTGACTTCAGAGCTGGTGCTCTATCCACTGAATCACCTAGCTGCCTCTCATCTTAAATTTTTAAAGTAATACTTTGAAATGATGTCTAAGATAGGATTTCTAGGGAATTCAGAAAGAACTAGCACCTCTTGAGGCAGGGCTTATTGATCCCTTTTAGAGGCTGATTATCCATCTTTAGTGAATTATCCCACCTTTCACACAATTCTTACCTATGACTCCAAGAATTGTAGCATGTATCACAGTCAGATTCTGGTAAAAATTGTCTTGGCAGTGGAATTAAACTAGATTGAAGCTAACTAATGAGCTTTTGGTGAGTTGGGGGATGTCTACCCCAAGCGTGTGAAGACTTGTTCCAGTGGAATAGGCAGATGGGTACAATTTGTTCTAATATTCATGAAAATAACTGAAGCAGGTCTGTGGAGCCCTGGTGAAAATAGTGCCTTAAATTTGTAAATAATAAAACACAAAGGAATAGCAAATATATTCAACAACAAAAACACACTTAAAACATATAAACATTTATCATTATAAGATTTCACCTAATTATCTTGACATTAAACCAATAGTCCCCTCTTAAGAATTGTAAATTTATAGAACTCGTGGAAAAAATAACAATGTATTTTTATAAGAATAGTAAAGTAGTATGCCCCAAATAATAATATGTCAACGTCAACATGCACCCTGTTCAATCTTATGTGGTCTTGGAAGAGTGGATGTTATTGAGGGTAACTTTGATTGGTTAACAAGAAGGAGAGAGAGAATATTATGAGAGATGGTCCTATTCTAATAAGGGACTGGGGTATGTGGCTTTGATTATGTCAAAACGCTTCCAATTCACTCCCAGCCTAGGGAAATCAATGAATTTATCCCCACCTAAATCTTAGTCAGATAAAATGATTTCCCCACCTAAATGGAGTCTGAAGAAAATGGAAAAAAAAATATTAATTCATTCTCATTATCAGCAATACTTTTCAGATGCTGACAACAGAATAGTAGAGGATAAGGTTTCAAAAAGGAATAAATCTTATGTCTTCCTAATATTAACAATTAGATATTTAATAATCATGTTTTAAAATTTTAGTTAGTGGAAAATTCAATTTTTGCCAGCAATGAAATCGGTCTGCCAAAATCTATAATAACTTAAGTCTACATTAATAGATTCTGAAGTACACATTAAAGAGGATATTTCCCCTACATTATTTTGTACAAGTTATTCCATTTAAATGAGAACTGTATTACTGGGTATCATATTTTAAGAATGGGTATCACATTCAGGAACTGGAATATAAGAAGAGAAAGATGACTTTTCACCAGGAAGGGTCTAGAAATCATATAACATCTATGGGAAAAAAACAACAACAACAACAACAACAACAACAACAACAACAACAACAACAACAACAACAACAACAACAAAAACCAGGAGTATTTATTCTAAAGAAAAGAGGACAGATACTTGCCTATTTTTAAATGTAACGTTTTTAGTATATAAGATGTTCACACTACTATTTCAGATGGGAGGGCTGCTGAGCCCTTTTCAGAGATGCTTTCCAATTCTGTTGTTTACCTGCCCCTGCCCCCCTCCCCCCAACACTCAACTCTGGTTAAAAGAAGCTATACCATGTGCAATGGCCACATCCCATTGTGTGTGCAAACTGTTTCAGCAGATAGGCTAAACTTAGTTGAGGGTAACTAATGAGTCTCAAATCCATTGATAAGTTAGGAGGGAGGGGTGTCTAGCCCAATTAGGTGAAGACTTTTCCTCTGAGTAAAAATATAAGATAAGACACAGATAAGAACAGTTGTTCCATCAGGTGATAATGCCATTCATCTTATTCAAGGCCATTGCCAGTCATCTTGACTTTTGTCATACCACTGAACTTTAATGATTCTGAAAGAGATGAGGATACAGGAGTTTAATTTGCACCTTTACATTGTCTTCTATAGTATTAATATTTACATGGAATTATAGTTTTTAATCAGATATATCTCTCTAAGGAAAGCTGAGAAGCAAGTCTCTGGCAGCTCCAACTTTCTATTTCACCCCCTGGCAGGAATTAAAATCTTGGAAAAAGGTGAGAGGAAGAAATGCTAGACATGCATCTATTATTTTCTATATTCAAGCAACAAACTAAACCCTGATGCATTATATTGGGAGTAAAATCTTGTTATATAGTGTTTTAGTATAATATTAGTATATTCATTTTATGTAGTATATTAATTTTATTACTTTCATATTTTGAATTTTTAGAAAGGAACATTTTAAAACAACTTTTTTTTTTTTAATGAAGGATAGTTTTCCTGCCAGATCTCTTTAACTCCTACTTTGTTTATATTATCATTATATTTATTGTATTTTGTCATATTGTTTGCAGTATAGTATATACTGTATATTACTTGTAATTAAGTAAAAATAAGAAATTTTAATTTCTTTTTAATACATTGAATAGAAATATTCCTGGAGCAAATAACTATCCTGTAATTATTATTTACTGCTAAATTATTTAAAGACTATTCTAGAAAATTATTGTAGATACACACACACACATACACACATACACATATATGTATGCAGATATATAACTACTTTTTGTAACTGAATGAAATTAGTGGAATATAGGTTTATCTTCTATAAGTTCACTGAAAGCATTTTCAGGATAATTCTAACAGCAAGCTGGATGGCTAGGATTCATGACATTCTCTCAGGATTTAACTTTTTTCTATCATGACATTTCAAAATCCTTATTTTTAGGACTTTATTTCCCACATAACTTGACATTTGTGAATATTTGACACAACCACATCAAATATAATATTAAAAATTAGATTAATCTTTATTCTGGACAATTATGAACAATATGTATATGATAATGGTTCCATTACATTCTAGATTAGTTGATGAATTCAATGTCATCAGTTTTTATCTTTTTGCTTTTCAGATTTTAATAGTTCATTGACTTAAGCTCTTATTTTAACTAATATGTTCTCTGGGGTAAAGTTATTTCTTGCAATTTGATTGCCCTGTAATGCATTGTTCATGACTTGGCACTGAGGGTACCATTGATTAAAAAAATTAATTTCAAATCCTTACTTGTAACAAGCAAAATTTATTTCTGTTAGGATTCTTAAAAGGTTCTAAGTCGCTGGAATGGATAGAGACAATAATTATTTAATTTAGCATGGTTCAGTATGATTGATTTGATCCTACAAGGAGATGTTAAGGACCAGAACTTGAAACAAGGTACTGAGTGGAATTGAGGAGACAATGGTTAAATCTAATTAGCATTGATTTAATCCTATAACAAATAATGGTTTCCTAGTGATTTAATGGTGTGTACACAGTGGGCAGCATATAAGCAAGAAGCTCTCATGGCCAGAGAGGACTTCAGGAGATTCAGAGTCAGGAGGACTTTGGGAGATTCAAGAATCAGGATTTAGTCAAGGAGATTCACAAGTCGGGCAGAATGAAGGAAGATAGAGAAGTGGTGGCAGGCTGTCCTGTGGAGAATACTGAAACCAAGATCTGGAAAGCCTCCAGAAAACTAGCTGAGCCCCAAGTAAAGAAGATAAAATTTGGAAACATACAGTAAAGGATTTAGCCTCCTGGCTGCACTTGGGATTATTGAACTGAACTGAAATGAAGGCTGCTCCTAGAAGCTCCCCTGCTCACAGAGAACGATTATAATTTAGAGAAAAGAACATCACAATTTTCAGTTTTGTTATGACATAATACTTTAGGACAGCATTCACAATGACCTCCCTTCATGTATCCTTACAGTTTTCCTTCTTCAGTAGTCAGTTCCCATCAAATCAAAATATTTTCAGGAAGTTAATGCTTGGTATTTCCCATTTGTTCTGCTGTATATTGTTGAATCAGAACCCAGAGGATCCTCATCGACTCAGCTGTCCACCATATAATATCCATATTCATAGGTGTTTTGTATAGGGTAGCCTGCAATTAATAATATGTCACCCAGTCTATATTTTTGATCTTAAGGACAGAAGTAAATTCACAATAATATGACTCTTGTTTGGTGTTAAGCATTGTGCTGAGCCCTTACACACTATCTCACAATCCTGATAACTCTAATATACGTTATGCTAATTTTCTTCATTTTATAGCTAAAGAAGCAGTCATACGAAAGCTAAGTGACTTGTTCTAATTAAATGGCTGAAGCATGATTTGAATTCAGGTCTTCCTGACTACACCCAACTTTCTTTCTATTGCATTCATGTTGTTGCCTAAGAGCCTAGGAAAAATGCATGACACTTACTAATGTGCTACCTCCAATCAATGCATTTTCTTAAAATGTTGATTTCTCTTCCACTTAATACAAATTTATTTTCAATTTGTACATTAAAAATGTAACAAATATTCAAATAAAAAAAAAAAACAACCTTGCATTAGGCACATCAAAAAATTCTCATTTTGCACCCTGAGTCCATCAACTCTCTGTCACAATATTTATCATATTACCTCATTGGTTCTCTAGAAATGTGTTTGGTCATTGTGGTAAACTGGGTTTTCAATCTTTCAAATTTGCTTGTCTTTACTATATTTTGTAGAAACTATTTTCTGGATTCCCTTTATTTTACTTTGCATCAGGATATAAAAATCTTCCCAGCTTTCTCTGAAACTGTCCTATTCCTCATTCCTTACAGAACAGTATTCTTCTCATTTACACTCCAGAAATCAGATTTTTATGTTTCCTGATGATCCTCACAGACAATCCAGTAGTTTGAGGAAATTCAGAGTATCCCATTCATATCATTCTAGCTTGTACTTTCTGCCACTGTTCCTCTTCTCCTGTACATAGAAGTTTACATCATCATCACCATCATCATTATTACCATAATCACCATTACCATCATCATCATAATCACTATTTTAATTTTTTAAATCTTTTCTGCAGTAGATTTAATATGAAAATATTACAGAACAAATTGTTATCCTGCCAGTCTTTTAATATATAAAGTTATATGAACTATTCCATGGGTATGTAAAAATAATTATTGTTTGTGATTTAATAAAAATAGGAGTATGGGGGCAACTAGGTAGCACAGTGGATAAAGCACCAGCCCTGAAGTCAGGAGAATCTTGAGTTCAAATGTGACCTTAAACATTTAACACTTCCCAGCTACCTTCTGGAGTTATACTGAAAGCATCCTGAATATAACTATAGAGTTATATGGGAGGCTGAGCCAAGTTATCAGAGTTAAGGCAAGAACTTGCCTAACCTCTCCCTCAAACTGCTCCAAATTCTTCTAAATAATGTATCTCAACACATTTTAGAGCATCAAAACACCCCCTAAAATGGAGTAAAACATTTTCTAGCCAAAGCAACTTAGAAGCTCAGCAGAAAAGGTTGGTGACACAGAGGTGGGAATGCAGCCTGCAGTCTGGGTGCAGAATGGGCTAGTGTAGCTTTGGACCCAGACCTAGCTGAACCCTGCTGACCTCTGACCTGTCAGCCCAGAGACCCCAAGGAGGACCTTGAAGGTCAGAAGAAAAGCCCACAATCATAGCATAGGCTCAGTCTTGGTCCCTGTTCCAGCCCAGATCCCAACATGAGTGAAGTGGGATCTCTGAATCAGCAACAGTGTTGGAGGCTTCTGGATCTCTCAGTCCAGAGACCCCAGAGAGGACTTGAAAGGTCAGTGGAGAGAGTCTGTGCAATGTGGTGAAAGTCTGATGTGCAGTGCAAGGGTAACTCTGGTTAGAGGTGCCTCAGACCTGGCCAGCACACTAGAACTTACAGTTACAGTAGAGCTGGGACATACCTAATAACTTCAGGGCAAAAAAGAATGCTTATGGTCAGATTCCCACAAAGATTTCTGAAAATAGCTGCATAAAACCCATGCTGCTTGTTACAGTGCACCCTCCATCCTAGAAAGAGAACCCTACTTTAACAAAGAGTTAAAACATGAGTAATAGGCTAGAAAAATAAGCAGAAAATTAAAAAAAAAAGTTTCTGACCATTGAAAGTTATGGTGACAAAGAAGATCAAAACACACACTCAGAAGATGATAGCAAAGTCAAAGATCCTAGCTCCAAAGCCTCCAAGAAAAATAAGTATTGGGCTCAGACCATGGAAGAGCTCAAAAGAGACTTTGAAAATCAAGTAAGAGAATTATAGAGGAAAATTTAGGGAAGGTACAAAAAGAAATACAGAAAGGTAATAAGGAGAACAATGCCATAAAAAACTAAATTGGCCAAATGGAAATGAAAGTATAAAAACACACCAAGGAAAATAATTCCTGTTTTTAAATATTTTTATTTTCAAAATATATGCATGGATCATTCTTCAACATTGGCCTTTATACAGCCTTGTATTTCAATTATTCCCCTCCTTCCCCAACCCCCTCCTCTAAATGGCAAGTAATCCAATATATGTTATTCATGCTAAAATATATGTTAAATCCAATATATGTATACATATTTATACAATTATCATGCTGCAAAAGAAAAATCAAATCACAAAGGAAAGTAAATGAGTAAGAATACAAAATTCAAGCAAACAACAAATGGAGTGAAAATATTATGTTGTGATCTATTTTCAGTTCCCACAATCCTCTCTCTGTATAGCAATGTCTCTCTTCATCACAAGATCATTGGAACTGGTATCAGTCATCTCATTGTTGTAAAGAGTCACATTCATCAGAACTGTATAATATTGTTGTTGCTGTGTACAGTGATATCCTGGTTCTCATTTCATTCAACATCAGTTCATGGAAGTCTCTCCAGGCCTCTCTGAAATTATCCCTGATCATTTTTTACAGAAAAATAACATTCCATAACATTAACATATCATAATTTATTCAGCCATTCTCCAACTGATGGGCATTCATTCATTCAATTTCCAGTTTCTAGCCACTACAAAAAAGACTGCCACAAACATTTATTGCACATTGGGGTCCCTTTCCTTCCTTTAAAATCTCTTTGGGATATAAGCCCAATAGAAACACTCCTGGATGAAAGGGTATGCACATTTTGATAACTTTTTGAGCATAGTTCTAAACTGCTCTCCAGAATGGCTGGATTGGTTCTCAGTTCCACCAACATTGTATTAGTGTCTCAATTTTTCCATATCTCTTCCAACATTAGTCATCTTAACCAATCTGAGAGGTGTATAGTGGTATCACAGAGCTGTCTTAATTTGCATTTCTCTGATCAATAGTGATTTAGAGCATCTTTTCATTTGACTAAAAATGGTCTTAATTTCTTTATCTGAAAATTGGCTGTTCATATCTTTTGACCATTTGTCAATTAGAGAATGACTTGAGTTCTTATAAATTTGAGTCAATTAAGGAAAATAATTCCTTAAAAATTATAATCGAGTAAATTGAAGGCAATAACTTTGTAAGGATTCAAGATACAATAAAGCAAAATGAAAAAAGAAAAATAAGAAAAATGTGAAATATCTCATTGTAAAAACAACTAACTTGGAAAATAGATCCAGAAGAGATTTTTTTAAAATTAAAGCTTTTTTTTTATTTTTTAAAACCTGTGTAGACAATTTTTCAATGTTAGCCCTTGCAAAATCTTGTGTTCCAATTCCCCCCCTCCCCCTCTCCCCCTGCCATTCCTCCACATCCTTCCCTATATGGAAATTAGTTCAACATATATTGGATAAATCCAATATATAACTTATATATGTCCAATAATTGTTAAACATGGTAGAAATATATATTAAATGCAATATATACATACATGTTTATACAATTATAATGCTTCATAAGAAAACTCAAATCAAAACAGTACATAAAAAGAGAGAGAAGCAAAAAAAAATGCAAGCAAACAACAACAAAAAGAATAAAAATGCTGTGTTGTGAACCATACTGAGTTCCCAGAGTCCTCTCTCTGGGTGTAGATGACTCTCTTTATCACTGAACAATTAGAACTGGTTTATATCATCTCATTGTTGAAGAGAGCCACATCCATCAGAATTGATCATATATCATCATATAGTCTTGTTATTGCCATGTATAATGATGTATTGGTTCTTCTCATTTCACTTAGCATCAGTTCATGTAGGTCTCTTGGGCCTTTCTGAAATCATCCTGCTGATCATTTCTTATACAACAATAATATCCCATAACATTCAAACAACATATATTCAGCCATTCTCCAAATGATCTATTCAGTTTCCAATTTCTTTCCACTACAAAAAGGATTGTCACAAACATTGTGGGTCCCTTTCCCTCCTTGATGATTTCTTTTGGATATAAGTCCAGTAGAAACACTACTGGATCAAAGGGTATACACAGTTTGATAACTTTTTGAGCATATTTCCAAATTGCTCTCCAGAATAGTTGGATCCATTCACAGTCTCACCAACAATGTATTAGTGTCCCAGTTTTCCTGAATCTCCTCCAACATTCCGCATTATCTTTCCCTGCCATTCTAGCCAATATGACAGGTGTGTACTGGTATCTCAGAGTTGTCTTCATTTGAATTTCTCTGATCAATAGTGATTTAGAGCACCTTTTCAAATAACTAGAATTAGTTTCAATTCTTCATCTGAAAAATGTGTGTTCATAACTTTTGACAATTTATCAATTGGAGAATGGCTTTAATTCATATAAATTTCAGTCGATTCTCTATATATTTTAGAAACAAGGTTTTTATCAAAACCTTTGAATGTAAAAATGTTTCCCAGTTTATTGCTTCTCTTCTAATCTTCTCTGCATTAATTGTGTTTATACAAAACCTTTTTAACTTAATATAATCAAAATTATCTATTTTGTGATCAATAATGATCTCCAGTTCTTCCTTGATTACAGATCAGGAGAAATAATTTTTAAAATTATTGGTTTATCTGAAAGCGGTATTCAAAAATAAAATCTGGACATCATCTTTTAAGAAATTATCAAAGAAAACTAGAGGGTAAAACAGAAATTGAAAGAATCCTCTGATTACCTCCTGAAGTGATCCCAAAATGAAAACTACTAGAAATATTATAGCCAAATTTCAGAAGTTCCAGGTTAAGGAGAAAATATTACAAGCATCTAGAAAAACACCTCAATCAGTATAACATAAGATGTAGCAGCTTCTACATTAAAGGACTAGTTGGCTTGGAATATCATATTCTGGAAAGCTGCGGAGCTTACCTAACAAAAGTGAGTATAATCCTTCAAAGGAAAAGTAAAATAGTATTTTATGATAAAAAAGACCAGAACTGAAGGGAAAATTTGATTTTCAAATACAGGATTCTGGAGAAGCATAAGGAGGTAATCAGGAAAACAATATCATAAGGGATTTACTAAAGTTTATCTGTTTACATTTCTACAGGGGAGGATGATACTTGTAACTCATTAGAATGTTCTCATTATTATGAGAATTAGAAGAAATATATATGGATGTGAGTTGAATATGAAGGGATACTATCTTTTTAAGAAATGATGAAATTAAGGGGTAAGAGAGCAATGTACTGGTAGAAAGGGAAAGGGGAAAATGGAATAGTGAAAATTATCTGCTATAAAAAAGAGTCCAAAAAAAGCTTTTACGGGAAAGTGGAGGAAGGAGAGGATAAGAGAGTGAACCTTACTCTCATCAGAACTGGTTCAAATAAGAAATAACATCCATACTCAATAGAGATATAGACATATATCTTACCCTGCAGGAAAATGGGAGTGGAACTTGATATGGGAAGGGAGGAGGGTATTAAAGAGAAGGCATTTTGGGATAGGGAGTGTTCAGTAGCAAAACACTTTTGACAAGGGACAGGGTGAAAAGAGAAAGAGAATAAAGGGGGAAAATACAATTAGCAATAGTAATTTTTTTAAAAATTCAAAGCAAGTTTCTCTGAGGGAAGATTATTGTTCTCTGAGAAATGATGAGCAGAATAGTCTCAGGGAAGAAAAAAAGCCTGGAAAGTCCTCCATGAACAAAGTGAAATGTAATGTATACAAAGCAATAGCAATATTCTGGGATGACCAGCTGCAAATGACTTTGTTATTCTCAGTAGTACAATCATTCACAACTACTCTGAAGGACTTATGATGAAAAATCCTATCCATACTCAGAGAAGGAACTGATTGAGTCTGGGAATAAAGATCAAAGCATTCTCTTTTTCTCTCTCTATCTCTCTCTTTGTTTTTAATTATTTTTTGAGGGTTTTTATTTTCATTAGAATAGGAGAGCTATGTTTTCTTTTACAATTTGATTTTTATGAAAATGTTTTCCATAACTTTATGTGTGATTTCATAATTGTGGGTGGAGATAAGGGAATAGAATTTAGGACTCAAAAATCTTTTTTTTTTTTTTTTTTAATTCATTTTTCCAAATTATCCCCGCCCTCCCTCCGCTCCCTCCCCCCGATGGCAGGTAATCCCATACATTTTACATGTGTTACAATATAAGCTAGATACAATATATGTGTGTAAATACCATTTTCTTGTTGCACATTAATTATTAGCTTCCGAAGGTATAAGTAACCTGGGTAGATAGGCAGTAGTGCTAACAATTTACATTCGCTTCCCAGTGTTCCTTCTCTGGGTATAGTTATTTCTGTCCATCATTGATCAACTGGAAGTGAGTTGGATCTTCTTTATGTTGAAGATTTCCACTTCCATCAGAATACATCCTCATACAGTATTGTTGTTGAAGTGTACAGTGATCTTCTGGTTCTGCTCATTTCACTCAGCAAAAGTTGATTTAAGTCTCTCCAAGCCTCTCTGTATTCCTCCTGCTGGTCATTTCTTACAGAGCAGTAATATTCCATAACCTTCATATACCAAAATTTACCCAACCATTCTCCAATTGATGGACATCCATTCAACTTCCAGTTTCTAGCTACAACAAAAAGAGCTGCCACAATCATTTTGGCACATACAGGTCACTTTCCACTCTTTAGTATTTCTTTGGGATATAATCGTAATAACAGCAATGCTGGGTCAAAGGGTATACACAGTTTGACAACTTTTTGGGCATAGTTCCAAATTGCTCTCCAGAATAGCTGGATTCTTTCACAACTCCACCAACAATGTATCAGTGTCCCAGTTTTCCCACAGCCCCTCCAACATTCAACATTATTTGTTCCTGTCATTTTAGCCAATCTGTCAGGTGTGTAGTGGTATCTCAGAGTTGTCTTAATTTGCATTTCTCTGATCAGTAGGGATTTGGAACACTCTTTCATATGAGTGGAAATAGTTTCAATTTCATCATCTGAGAATTGTCTGTTCATAGCCCTTGACCATTTATCAATTGGAGAATGGTTCGGTTTCCTATAAATCAGGGTCAGTTCTCTATATATTTTGGAAATGAGACCTTTGTCAGAACCTTTGTTTTTAAAAATATTTTCCCAATTTGTTACTTCCCTTCTAATCTTGTTTGCATTAGTATTATTTGTACAGAAACTTTTTAGTTTGATGTAATCAAAATCTTCTATTTTGTGATCAATAATGATCTCTAATTCTCCTCTGGTCATAAATTCCTTCCTCCTCCACAGGTGTGAGAGGTAGACTATTCTCTGTTCCTCTAATCTATTTATTATCTCCCTCTTTATGCCTAAATCATGGACCCATTTTGATCTTATCTTGGTATATGGTGTTAAGTGTGGGTCCATATCTAATTTCTGCCATACTAATTTCCAGTTTTCCCAACAGTTTCTTCCAAATAATGAATTTTTGTCCCCAATGTTGGTATCTTTGGGTTTGTCAAAGATTAGATTGCTATAGATGTACCCTTTTTTGTCCTTTGTATCTAATCTGTTCCACTGATCTACCGTTCTATTTCTTAGCCAGTACCAAATGGTTTTGATGACTGCTGCTATATAATATAGCTTTAGATCAAGTACACTTAGACCACCTTCCTCTGAGTTTTTTTTCATTAGTTCCCTTGCAATTCTCGACCTTTTATTCTTCCATATGAATTGTGTTGTTATTTATTCTAGGTCATTAAAATAGTTTCTTGGGAGTCTGATTGGTATAGCACTAAATAAATAGATTAGTTTGGGGAGTATTGTCATCTTTATTATTTTCACTCGGCCTATCCAAGAGCACTGAATGTCTTTCCAATTATTTAAATCTGACTTTATTTTTGTGGCAAGTGTTTTGTAATTTTTCTCATATAATTCCTGACTATTCTTTGGTAGATGGATTCCCAATACTTTATACTCTCAACATTTGTTTGGAATTGAATTTCTCTTTGTATCTCTTGCTGTTGCATTTTGTTGGTGATATATAAGAATGCTGAGGATTTATGTGAATTTATTTTGTATCCTACCACTTTGCTAAAATTCTGAATTATTTCTAATAGCTTTTTAGCAGAGTCTTTGGGGTTCTCTAAGTATACCATCATGTCATTTGCAAAGAGTGATAGTTTGATTTCCTCATTTCCTTCTCTAATTCCTTGAATCTCTTTCTCGGCTCTTATTGCCGAGGCTAGCATTTCTAGTACTATATTGAATAGTAATGGTGATAGTGGGCAACCTTGTTTCACTCCTCATCTTACTGGGAAAGGTTGCAGTTTATTTCTATTGCATATTATGCTTACTGAAGGTCTTAAATATATGCTCCTGATTATTCTAAGGAATAATCCATTTATTCCTATACTCTTAAGAGTTTTTAGTAGGAATGGATGTTGGATTTTGTCAAATGCTTTTTCTGCATCTATTGAGATGATCATATGGTTTTTATTAATTTGATTATTAATATGGTCAATTATACTAATAGTTTTCCTAATATTAAACCAGCTCTGCATTCCTGGTATGAATCCTACTTGATCATATTGTATTATCCTGGGGATGATTTTCTGAAGTCTTTTTGCTAATATCTTATTTAAGATTTTAGCATCAATATTCATTAAGGAAATTGGTCTATAATTTTCTTTCTCAGTTTTCAATCGACCTGGTTTAGGTATCAGTACCATGTCTGTGTCATAAAAGGAGTTTGGTAGGACTCCTTCATCCCCTATTTTTTCAAAAAGTTTATATAGCATTGGAGTTAGTTGTTCTTTAAATGTTTGGGAGAATTCACATGTAAATCCATCTGGTCCAGGGGATTTTTTTCTGTGGAGTTGATTAATAGCTTGTTCTATTTCATTTTCTGAAATGGGACTATTTAAGCAATTTATTTCCTCCTCTGTTAATCTAGGAAGCCTATATTTTTGGAGAAAGTCATCCATTTCACTTAAGTTATCAAATTTATTGGCATAAAGTTGGGCAAAGTAAGTCTTTATTATTTCTCTAATTTCCTCTTCATTGGTGGAAATATCCCCCTTTTCATTTGTAAGACTGACAATTTGATTTTCCTCTTTCTTTTTTCTGATCAGATTTACCAAAGGTTTATCTATTTTATTGGCTTTTTCATAAAACCAACTCTTGGTTTTATTTATTAATTCAATAGTTTTTTTACTTTCAATATTATTGATTTCTCCTTTTAATTTTTGTATTTCAAGTTTAATTTTTGGTTGGGGGTTTATAATTTGGTCTTTTTCTAGCCTTTTAAGTTGTAAGCCCAATTCGTTAATCTTCTCTTTCTCTATTTTCTTCAAATAAGCCTCTAAAGATATAAAATTTCCCCTTATTACTGCTTTAGCTGCATCCCACAGATTTTGCTATGATGTCTCATCATTGTCATTATCTTGGGTGAAATTATTAATTATTTCTATAATTTGCTCTTTCACCCAGTCATTCTTTAAGATGAGATTATTCAGTTTCCAATTAGTTTTTGGTCTATTTACCCCTAACTTTTTACTGAATGTAGCTTTTATTGCATTGTGATCTGAGAAGAAGGCATTTATTATTTCTGCCTTCCTACATTTAATTTTGAGATCTTTATGTCCTAATATATGGTCAATTTTTGTATAGGATCCATGAACTGCTGAGAAGAAAGTATATTCCTTTCTATTGCCATTCAGTTTTCTCCAAAGGTCTATCATACCTAGTTTTTCTAATGTTCTATTTACTTTTTTAATTTCTTTCTTGTTTGTTTTATGGTTTGATTTTTCTAAATCTGAGAGTGCAAGGTTGAGATCTCCCACTATTATAGTTTTACTGTCTATTTCTTCTTGCAACTCTCTTAACTAAGAGAGAGCTCTGGGAGAGAGTTCCCCACCCTCTCCCTGGAAGTGCCTCAGAGGTGACTAGCACTGCTGTGCCCTGAGGGCGCTGTGTTTTAGTGGCTTCCCTGAGGTTGAGACTGAACAGTAAAGGCGGCTCAAAGTCTAGCCTATGTGTCCCGGTGGGGCGTGGATGTCTGCAGCAGGTGATGTGAAAAGCCCCTGCACTCAAACTGGGACGTGTCTGCCAGAAACCACGGTCCCTAGTTCAAAGGTTCCGCTTCTCTGGGACTTCCATTACACCTCCTCCAGCCGAGCCAGGCACTATGAGTTACCGCTCCGCCCACTCTTCAATCTCTTAACTACCCAGAGGCGAAAGCCTGGATTGCCTATGTTGGCCACACCCCAGGTGCCGAGATCTGCTGAGTCACCCCTGGGATCCAGGAAGATCCAATCTAGTTTTAAATTTTAAAGTGGCTTATATTTCTCCTCTGAACTGCTGTTTTATAAGCAGAGAAGAGCTAACAGCCTGTGCCAGATTCTTTCATGTCAGTGGACTCTCTGATCCCAGAGCCCTCCCCAGTGCGACTGGTGCAGTGTGCCACTATCCCACTGTCTGCGCTGGCCTCACTTCTTCCTCCCCTGGGAACTGACCTTTCCTGCTGAAACTCCAGATTCTCTTCAGCTGGTAAGTCCTGCTTCCAGTCCTTGTGGATTCTATCAGTCCAATGCTATTTCTGAGGCTGATTAATTCTAGTTGGTTGTGAGGGAAGAAAGGAGCTTACACAGTGGCATGTATCTTCTCTGCCATCTTGGCTCCGCCCCTCAGGACTCAAAAATCTTAAAAAATAAATGTTTAAGAAATTATTTTGAATGTCACTGGGGAAAATATTTAATTAGTTAAAATAAAAAAAATCTACTATAGAGGAATGATATATGCTTAATCTTATTTCTACTTAGTTATTGTTGTTGTTAATATTCTTATTCTTAAACTGTTCAATTTCATCTGTTACAACTTGAATTTGAGGTTCCATTCTGAAAATAATTTATATGCCCAATCTAATTTACTATGGTTCAGACTCAAAATTTAGTGACTCAAAATTCAATCCTCATAGCTTTTATATTGCTAGAATTCCAAACTCAAGCTTAAAGATTAAAAGGGAGAAAGAATCTGTTGCCTTAGTTTCTTGACTAGGAAAAGAGTAAAATTTTTAAAAAAAATCAATAATTTCAAAATTCTTAAATACAACCAAGCAAACCTGTCCCCGCTATGATGCACAGATGCTAATGAGAACTTCTGTGACTCCCTGGAGAAGCATCATGTCCAAATGGGGATCTCTAAGGATTTGTGTATTTGAAAGGACTTAATATGCTCCAATGAGGCATGGAACAGATGCTGTTATCTGAGGGAATTCATGGTGATTCCTTGGCCATATTGTGATTTTTTTTAAAACGACCTTTTAGCAACTATTCACTTGGGTCAATATTTTCATTCTTGTTGAGAAATATTATATACTATGAAAATAATACTGCTCAATGATGCTTACACACCATAAAGTCCTGTAGCTAAAGAAAACATAGGGTTTACCCTCAGTTAAATAAAGTGAAGAAATTTATTTATAATGACTTTTTCACAATGCTTTACATTCTTTTGTATTTATTTTAAAACTACTGATCCAGGTCTATAGTATCTTCATCCCAAATTCTAGTTGCCAAGAATCCTTGATATGGTACTTCACCAGAACATGTCCCAGAATGAATGCTTTTCTTTTTCTTTTTTACTTTCTCATCAATAAATTTCACTCGGTGTCCCTTTCCACCCAGGCTTTTTTCTTTCATGCTCCCTTTCTTTCAATAATATTTTTTTCTTGTTCTCAAGCTAATGAAATGAATTTATTTCAGTTGAACTATTAATAGATACTAATAGTCTATTATTGTGGTTACCTACCTTGTCAGTTGTGAAGACAGTAACTAAAAGAAAATTCTTGGGTGTGTTTGGCATATTCCTAGAGAATTAGTAAAAGAGCTTGCCAAGTTATTTTCTGGAATGCTCATCTGTGTTCACCTGTCACCTAACTCATAACTACCTTTGGTTCCAACAAACTGTAATATACACTATGGCTACACACTGATAAAAACATCTCAGCAAATGGGCTAAACCAAGTTGAGAGTAACTGAGAGGACCCAAATCCATGAGTAAATTTTGGAATCACTAAAGGATCTTGAGCAACATGAAAATCAGTCAGTTCAAGAAGCTAAAAGAGCTTCCATTTTACTGATTGAAACTAGATTTGATGAAATATTGGAGAAAAATCACTCTAGTGGTGATCTATACAAGGGAATAAGAAAAAAAGTAATGGAATGAACTAAAAAGCAGCTGTAATAAGGTAGGTAGAAAGGCATTAAACTAAGCTGATAAATATGAGAATTAAGAGGGAAGAGAAATAAAATGTTTTCAAGAAAAATAAAGACTTCAGTGAATGAATAAGAGAACATTGAAGAAGTTAATATTTCTTTTTGGAGATATTAGTAGTATTTCTTATTTGAGTATAGTATGAAAATGAATATTTATAGTTCTGATCATAACTTCTTCTTGTTGACTTTTAGTCACTTAAAATATCTTCCCTTGGGCATTTCATCATTTCTGGCTTATAGGTTCTATCACTCATTTCTTTTGATATATTAAAAAGTCATTACTAAAAATATGGCATAAAATTTTAAGGGTGAAGAAGGAGATGAAATGACTAGTTAATTTTCAAATAATGGTTCAACAATGCATTCAGAATGAGAAATATCTCCCTAAAACTTGGTAAGTCAGACAGCCTGGCAAAAACACCATATTAAAGTCTACAGAGTTTGGAAGACTAAGGAAGAAATAATTCTTTCTCCTTTAAAATTATCTCAAATGTGAGAACTGGTTCTTGATTGTGAGGTTTGCCAAATCTGAAAAAGTCCCCTATGAAATGACATTTTGATGTTCTACTTTAATTTTTCTGTTTAAGGTGAGGGAATAGTATCCAATGAGGGTTAGAATTTATTGGCCTCTAATGTAAGCTCTAGGATTTTGCATTTTCTTCTCTTTTATACTTTATCAAATATATATTTCATTGCATTTCATCCAACACGAAATAGATGCCTATTACAAAACAAAAGAACAGGGGGATTCAAAGATAAATTCAATGTAGAGGCTGTTCTCAACAACAAAACAAAACAAAAAATAACAAAAAATTTGTGCTCCAATGGGGGTATGCTAAAAGGGATGGTAGTGGGGACAAGGAGGAGGCCAGTATATAATTATCATATAAGAGAATGTGAGAAGTGAAAAGGAGAATTGTACTTAGTGCTCTGAGAAATTTAATGAATTAAAAATCACTTTCAGCTTCAGGGGAAAAAAGGGCAAAGACTTAAAAAAGAGAAGACTGGATACCTGAATCAGAAGTAGAAAAGGGAGAGAGATTTCAATACATAGGATGAGGAGTGCTAATCCTTGAGGAAATGGTTAAAAAAAAAAAAAAAAAAGCAAAACAAAACAATAACCAAGACTAGAAAATAGGATGTGAATTAGGGACAAAGATGAGCTGTTTGTATAAAATACAGACTCCATGAAAAATATATAGGTATGAGATAAGTTTGAAGATATAGATGAAAGCTAGAAAGTAAAGTGTTTTGCTTGAAAGGTCAGGGCTTTATCAATCATTTTGTAAGCAATAGGAAGATCTTATTTTCAAATAGAGAATCAATGTGTTCAGCATTATGAATAAGAAAAGAAATATAATACATTTTTATGCAGAAGGGCTTGGGTGGGGGTGAGGATGGAATACTGGAGGCAGCCCAACTAGAAAGCAGTTAAAATAGTTTCTTTAAGAAGAGATGAGAACTTCAAGTACAGTGGTTACAATGAAAATGGAAGGAAAAAAAAAAGATGTTATATTTCAGAATTATGCTTGAGAACCTGTGAGGTGATGATATATTATGATATTTCATTTAGGGAAGGAAAATAACAAATTACTACAATATACTGGTCTGAAAGGAAAGATTGACTATTCTTGGAGGTGAATTCCAATAGAATAAAGGACATGATATGAAATTAAGAACCAGGTATACAAAGAGAAAGTTTTAAAGGAAAAAGTTAATGGAGAGTGTAATATTCTCTCTAAAATGTAATATTCTCTTGTTGCGGTTTTCTTGGGGTTCTCTGGGAGCAACCTTCCTTTCAGTTCAGTGATCACTACATGAGTAGCCAGGGGTTAAAGTCCAAATATTTTACTGTCTCTTTCCAAGTCTTATGTCCTCTCTGGTTAGCTTTCTTATAGTCCAGATCCTTTATTATCTTTCATCTGGGGCTGGGCAGCTTTCTGGAGAGCCTTTCAGTCTGGCCTTGGTTCCGAGAGCTTGAACTCCTGCCTGCCTTCTCTAGGTTCTGAATCTCCCCCACTGAGTCCTGGCTGAGACTCCTAGCTTATATATATATGCTCTCTTATCAAAGGTGTGAATCTTGTAGAAATATAATAAGTACTAAGTACATGTACTGAACTAGATAACTGTTAAGCACCATGCTAAATTAGATAACTATTGTCTCTATCAATTCCACTGATTTAGCATCTCGTTTCAAGTTTTGGCCCATAAAAGGAGAAGATCAGACAGGAAGTTCAGAATTGCTTCAAAATGAAAGAAGAAAAAAAGAAGGTCCAAAGCCCAGTGGAAAAAGAATGAAAAGTTCTTAAATGATATTAAAGGTCTCTTCCAGTTCTAAATCTATGAACTACATGGACAAAATTAACAAAAACATTTTGAAGGAAGCAAATATTAATGTACAGTACCTGGGAGATGATTTCAAATGAGAAATCAGTTTTCAAACATATTTATCCTATCTCCAGTCTTTCTACTTGGCTGTGGTAGTGCAAATAAGTATCCAAAACCAAATTCAAAATTGCAAAATGAGATAAGTTGGATGTTGGTGGAAAAAGTTAAATAAAGAGTCAGATTTAGGTAAAAAGATGAAGAGTTCATTTCAAAAATGTTAAGTGAGTGCTGATGGAATGTTCAGCTGTATATTTCAGAAAAAAAAAAGACAAGTTTTAAGGAGAATTTGGAAATGGAGATAAGAACGATTCATTTGAGCCAAATTTGTAGCTAACTTGAAATATTTTTTTAAAAAAATAGTTCAGCAATTGGAATTGGAGTCAGGAAGACCTTCATATTCACTTTCTGACATTTACTATTTCTGTGACCCTGGAAAGTCACCTTACCTCTCTGTCTCAGTTTCTTCATCTGCAAAATGACGATAATATCAATAACTCCAAAAGTTGCTATGAGAATCAAATGATATAACAAGTGAAGCATTTGAAAACTCCCACAGTTATAAATTTGGGGATGTTAGCTATTATTATTAAATAATGAATTATAATAACTTTTATTTTTGTCTAAAATCAACCTATGAAGTTTTCTGTGTTTAGGAGTGCTTTGTGCTTTTATTATTACAGTATTGGCTGTATTTCAACTCAGTGTTAATATCAATGTCACTTTTTTTTTTTTAGAACATAACAGTCAACTAGGTCATATCCAGATCTTTATTCTAATTATGCATTTTTCAAGTTGTCTAATTTAGTGCCAGGAGTATGATGGAAACTCAGTCAATATGAAAAAAAAATGATGCTGATTTCCACTGATTTTATTTCTTCCAGCAAAGGTATTACTTTGTAGTATTGGCTTAAAAGGGAACATGCTTCTCCCAGTAATAAAATAATAATCCTGGCCCATAAGTAAGGAGGAAAACAAATTCAAATGTAATCCAATAGCAGATCAAGTAATAGTATTATCATATAATGGTTAATGAAGGGATGCTTTTGTTATTCAGTCATTTTTCAATTGTGTCTGACTCTTTTTTGACCCCATTTGGAGTTTTCTTTTCAAAGATATTGGAGAAGCTTGCCATTTCCTTCTCCAATTCATTTTATAGCTAAAAAAACAAACAAACAAATAAACAAAAAAAAAACTGAGGTAAACAGTTAAATGACTTTCTTAGGGTCACAGAGCTAATAAGTACCTGAGGTCAAATTGGAACTCAGGAAAAAGAGTCTTCTTGATTCTAGATCCAATACTTTATTCAGTCTGCCACCTACCTTCCCAACCTAGCTCTCTTATCTTTGCATTATAGAAAGAGCATTTGTAAATCAAGGGAAAAATTGTCTACAGATTTGCACAAAAATCACATTTTAAAAAATGCATTCAAGAGAAGAGCAATTCTCTACACGACTTTTCTACTTTTTACAATACACTTAGGAACCCTTCAATCAGAATTAGATTATTTGATGGTTGATTTAATGCAGAAATAGTTATGATTTTACAAAAGTTTTTGATTGTAAAATCACAAAAGCACAAAGTTTCAAATTTAGAAAATGTCTCAATGGCTATATTGAAATATACCCATACCTGTAAAATTATTTTTGAAAAGATTCCTCCCCCATGGACATTTGTTTTTTTTTAATATCTCTGATAATGGGAAACCCATTATCTCATGATGTATTCATTTCAATTAAAATTAGAGCTATCTAAAAATAGCTCTAATAGTTTAGAAGATTTTTCCCTTCCACCATATCACCCCACTTCCTCTCAATATACTCATATACACCACCCCTTCAAAAACACTTCAAGTATTTTTCAGGAAGTTCCAACTAGTTCTGATGAGATAGATATCCCCCCTTTATCCTTTAGGGGTAGACTAGTGTTATTTGTTTCTTAGGATAATGTCAGCAGTTTTTATATTAATGTTTACATCATATTTTCAAAGTTTAACCATTAACCTTCATCTACACAATGGACCAAAACAGATGCCTTCCAAAATTCCATATAACCTTATTTGTTGCTTGTCTAATTGACTTAATTATGTTTTGTTTTACATTAAGGATATTTGTATAAATGTCTTTTCTCCCTACTTAGACTTCTATAAAAATAATTTTATTAATGTTTTCTTGTTTTTATATCACCATAATATTTCATGTGTCCTCCCTTTTCTCTAGTTTCAATAGATCTTTCCCATATTACAAATAGTGTTTTAAGAGAAAAGTAATCATAAAACTGATCAATTAAATTGAGAAAGTCTGAAATAACATGGCAATATGTAAGACTAGGTACCTTCAATTTCCATAGAGGGATAGGGTTACATCTCCTATTACTTCATTAAAGACTTACTTAATCTTTATAATTTTATTGGAATTAACTTTGATTTTGCATGTGTGTCATTCTATACACATTTTATACTTACTATATAATGTTTTCTTGGCTTTGTTTACTTCACTCTGCATTTTTTTTATATAGCTTTTCTCTGTATTAATTACACAGATCATTAGGTCTTAAATATTTCTTACTTGTTTCTTACTTAAATATTTCTTATTTAACATTTATCATTCATAGCTCTCAGAATTGTCTCTTTCAAACTTCATTCTTGTCTTGTGTTTATTCTAAATGCCTTATATTTGAATGCACTTAAATTTCTTCTTATATTATGTAGCTTTGGACCAAAGTACTTTAGTCTATTAAGGCTGTTAACTATTATGTAAAATGGAGAAAATATTACATTATACTACCTATCTTGTAAATATATAGTGGTCATCAGATATGATTTTATATACATACATGCATGCGTGTGTGTGCATGCATGCACACACTTTGTTAATCACAGATCATTTTATTATTGGAGGAAGAGGAAGATGATGATGATGATAATGATGATGATGATGATGATGATGATGATGATGATGATGATGATGTTGATATACTCTTCTGTTTCCAGATTATCATCATTCTGGGACATATTAGGGATCCTCAAAATCAAATAATTTCCCTTTGTTGCTGGTGAAGTAAACACAGCCATACAGAGAAATTCACGTGATACTTGACAGATTTCATATCTAGCTCTTACTCCATGAGTAGTATTTGCTTTATCCTGAGGATGCTCTTTTAATTTATACAACAAAATAGGCTGCCCCATGGAGCCACAGAAAGGGAAAGCTGAACTTGAAGTGAAAAGAAACTTGCTCTCTTTCTCTCACATACACACACTGTATAACTTTTCCCCAAAGTAGTTTCTGGGTGTTTATGAGTGCCAGCCAAAGTAACTGATGCACCTGCAAATAGGAGTTGCTTTGTGTGTCCCACAATGTTCACAGCCATCTTGAGAGCAAATTAAGTGCCAAAGATTTAGTGATTTTGGATACAGATCAATTCATGAAATTAATGGAAAAAAAGTTGTCTTTTCTTTCAATGTTCTTTTGCTCCTTTTTCAAGTTTTGTCTTTTTCCTCTGATTCTTTCCTCTTTTTTTAATATCTTAATTTTGCCCAATCAGGGTAATCTTAAACATTGTCTGATTTGGATAAAATCTTTGTTCTTTTTGGTACTGTTTGTTTCCCATCAAGTTATCAAGTAAATATTTACCAGATCTCTTCATAGTGAAATTCCCTGACTTTTTTATTTATTTATTTTTGTGTTGTTGTTGTTCAACATCAAATTCCTTGGATATCCTTCATCCACTAATACTCACTTCATTTTGTCAATTAAAATTGTCAGAAAATGGAAAAGCTGCCTTAGAAAATGGAATAGATTTTTAATTACCAAAAGTCTTCAAGTGGAGCTATATTGTTAACAACATTGAAGATGAAGTTTCTTTTATAATATGAGTTGTATTAGATGAACTCTGAGGTATCTTTTAACTCTGAGAGCCTGTAATTATAATCCTCTCTCTTTCAATTCCTTCTAGGCCTTAATCATATTGATATACTCATTCACTCAATATTGTTCTGGTATTAATAATGGAAAGTACACTTAAGTCTGGGCCTGACTCCTGGCAGCTTTATTAGATATTCTGAACTGTGCGACACATTCTATTTACACTATAACCATACCATTTTTACAATCTTTGTTTGATTTGGCTTCATTGCACACCTGTGATTTGAGTTGCATTGAAAGTGAATGAGGGAAACTTATTCTATCATAAAAACACACTATTCTATTGAAATAGTTATCTCAAAGTCTACCTGTAGACATCTATAGGCAAGTTATGTACTTATGGACAACAGGCAGCATATGATAGGGCAGTATTTGAATCCAAATCTTTTTGGTCTGAAGGCTAACCATCTTTTTAACTTTTTGCATTTCCTCCTATCCATGACTTTTTTTAAATCTTATTTTGTTTTTAATTTTTTTTAATTATTTTAAGTTAGGATTACAAGGTGATAACTCAGGTTGTCTAGACAGTTCTCTGATGTTAGGTGAGAACTCAGGTTGTCTGGACAGTTCTCTGGCTCAGAATTCACACCTTTGGTTCAGGCCTTTGAAGGGATTTTACACCTTTGATCTTCTAAAGTAGAGTTTACATGTTTAAAGGAAGTTTGCACCTTTAAGAAGCCTGAGTTAAAGAAACCTTTAAGCCCCGGAGTTCTCACATTCCCCTTTAAAAGGAGCAAGTTCATTGGTTGAAGTATTTTCTCACAAGCTCCATTGAGTGCTCACTACAATCTCTGCTAGGATAAAAGAAGACAGCATTGGGCCTGGAGAGGGAGTCTACTCTAGGTCAGAGTTGGGATGGCTCTCTACAGGAAGAAGAGTCAGGCTGGGAGATTGAGTTGAGACAGCAGATCTCCTCCCAAAGAGTGATCAGCAGTTTCTGGAGACGACTGAATATTACATTTTTATTTAAAACACGAGAAAAAAAAAAGAGAGAGAACATTGTCATGTACCCAGCAGGACATCAGGGATGACTCAAACTGTATAATAACAGGGGGATTAAGCTTGGCAGCTTAATGGTACAGTCAGGAGGACCTGAGTTCAAATGTGGTCTTAGATCTTAACACTTTCTAGCTGTGTGACCATGGGAAAGAAAGAGAGAAAGAAATGAAAATATAAGAAAAAAAGAAAAAAAAGAAAATAATGAATATATATGGTAACAAATTAACAGTCCAAGAAAGTATGTGTGTATGTATTAGTAGAAGAAATTATATTCATGAGTGTCCATCTTTTGTTTACATCCTTGTAAATTGTTCTTTTGTTCTCCTCTTAATACTTTTTTTTCCCTTTATTTTTCCCCCTGTCATTCCCTTTTCCTCTGTCAAGCACGCTATAGTGAAGGAAGGATGTCTTTTTTGTATATAGATATATACATACACATACATACACACACTCCTCACCTCACCTTTCACATACACACACATACATAACTTTCCTATCCCAGCTGACGTTTTGCTTAAATTCTACTCCTTAACTTGCTTTGCTATTACTTAACCTCTTCTGCAACCTATGGATCCCTCTCGGGTCTTCTTCCCCCACTCTGCTTCTCATTTCACCCATTCTCCACCCCTTATTTCTTTACAGATTTGGAGGGTGCTATACTTTTCATGGTATATATATATAGTGTTTGCTTATTTACCTCATTCCCAATATGAATAGGTTTTTAGAACTATGAGCTCTTCTCCCCACTCTGTCTTTGTGTCTATTCTTGCTATGCATCTCATATACATAATTATTATTTTTACCTTAACTCTATCCCAGCCTTTCTTTTGAGCTACCCTATTGCTAATGCCAACTTTAAACATATTGTGTATATTTCTAATGTTAAAAAACATAATTTTTATCCATGATGGGTTCCTTAAAATTGATTTTTATATGACTATTATATGTAAAATTTTCTGTTAAGTTTGAATTTGGTTGATAGAAAATCCTGAAAATCTGCAAGTTTATTTAATGTTCAACTTTTCTCATTCAATATTATGGGTATTTTGGCAGTAGTCCTAGTTCTTTTAGTTGTATGTATATATGTATATGTGATTCTAGGAGCTGTGGTCTTTTATTGTGGCTGATGGTAAGTCCTATACAATTCTAATTGTAGCTCTAGTGTATTTGAATTTTTTTTTCTTGTTTCTTGCAAGTTTTTTTTTTTTTAAAATCTAGGGGTTTCAGAATTTTATTCATACATGTTTTTCACAAAGGATCTTGTGTGTGTGTGGGGGTACTTATCAGGATCTGGGTGAGGGGATAGTGAAACGATCACAACAAAAAGGCAGAATTCTTACCTCAAGGAGCTTATAAAATATTTACATACATGCATGATCAATTATGCTTTTTTTCAGAACAAAATTTTTGGTAATGCTTTCCCTCTTTTTAATTTGCTTGTCAGTATTTGCATTTTTAACTGTTAAAGCAGCACTCACTGAACTTCAGGAATCTTGACAATCAAAATCCAAAAAGACATCTGTAATGTATGAACTTTCCATGGGATTATACATTTAAAACTGGACTATAACTTGCAGGTCACATAATCCAACTGTCTCTTATTTTAGAGATAAGAAGTAGAGGCCCTGACAAGTTGGTTACCTTACCAATACAAGGAGTACATGACAGAGCCACAAAATTAAAACTAGGCCCTTTAATTGTAAAAACAATGTTGTTTACAATACCTATATCCTATTTCCAATTTAAGTCCGTCGATTTGTACCTCTTCTTGGTGGATGGTTATTACTTAAACATCATAAGAAGAATCAAGACAGACGTATAATAAGCCACTCCTCAAAGAAAAAGTTAAGTAGGGCATCACACAAAAAAAATTTAATTTCATCTGCCAAATTTCAAAATTCAATGAGGTAATTTGGGTGTCACTGTGCCAACACATGACTTTTTCAAGAACATGCAGGAAGACTTGTTTGGCAATGTTTCTAAAAAGGCAAAGGCACTCACATGGCGGCTGTGATCACACGTGAAAACTATTTTTGACTGAAAATGAATTGATCTAAAAAATGTATTTTGTCAGTAAAATTTTTATAAAAACTTTTTTGGGGACAAAATTGAGTTTTTAGCCAAATCTCTTCATGTAGACTCAGAGTTTATATTTCTTTTAGGGAATAGGAAGTGTATGACTATTTATTCTGTAGAGTTCTGATTTTAGTTCATGTAAAATTCAATGAGCTACTTAGACTAAGCGATAATGGGTGTCATAAAATTACATTGACAGGTAATTTACTCTTGATGAATTTATCCTCATGAAATTTTGCAACAAGGAAAAAAAAATCAAACTCGGGTTGGGCCTGCCAAAACTAATATGTACAGTATCTGAATAATTTAGGTAATCAGAAAGGCTCAGAGTCAATTGGAAAGAAATTTTTGGAAATACAATATTAAAATGATTTGCTTCATTTAAGCAATGTGTTAATATTTACCTTATGGATTTTTTAAGGCAAAAATACCATCATTTGAAATATAATTCACTTTTCTACTTACTAGTTCTTCCCCAAGGATGGCAGTATTTGTGAGACATCTAATAGTGGTAAAACACATTCACAATTTTATAACAACAATGGTTGTAGTTAGGCTATTCAAATATCAACTATCCAAAGAACTCCATCTTCTTGGTGGATTTTTTGAAGAAGTAGTACCTAGTAAACCTACATAGGAGATGTGAATCTTCTCCAAAAATATTACAACAGGATTTTTATTTACATTTGTTCTTAATTTTATAAAATGATTGAATTGCATTTATAATGTAGAACTATGATAAATGTAATTCCCAATGAGAAACTATAAGAAAAACTCTCTATAAGAACACCTGCATAGACTAAAATTTAAAATCATAATATCAGAACTGGAAAAAAGGAATCATTTTCCCAGTTTCCACTTTGAGGGTGCTAGTTGAAACTAACAATAGAGGGCTTGGCCTAGAATCCAGAAGACCTTAATTTAAATCTCATCTCAGACACTTACTAGTTGTGTCAATCTCTGCCTCTATTTCCTCAACAGTAATATGAATAAGATTTGAACATTTGCTTCTCAGAGTTATCAGGAGGACTAAATGAAAAAAAAATATTTTAAAAGTTCTTAGCTCAATGCCTGCCACATATTAGGTATTTGAAAAGCATTTTCAGTATTTCCTTCCTTCCTTCCTTTTTTCCTCTTCTTTCTTTCTTCCTTCCTTCTTTTCTTTTTTCCTTTTCATCCTTTCCCCAAATTTAATGCTAAGAAATCTGAAAATCAGAAAGTACATGATATTATAGGGTTATAGAATTTAATGTATTTAGAATGAATTTTAGAGATTAGTTAGCCCAAATCTTCATTATATAGATGAAAAATAAAGCCCTAAAAAAAGTGATCTGCCTAAGGATATGTGGGTTGCAGATGTAGTATTTGAGTATAGGTCTTCTGATTTTGAATCCATTGCTTTTCCTTTACAATCTGCTTTTATTCCCTCCTTTGTGAACAAAATGAAAAAAAAAAAAAAAAAAAAAAAAAAAAAACATTTCTCTTCTCTCCAGTTCTCCAGAGCATGTTGTCAAATCCTGAAGAATTAGAAGGAAAAAATCAGAATGATTATATTTACCAATATGGTCATGTAGAACTTCATTCAATGAATATTTATCATTTTAATAAGAGTCAGGAGCTTGGAGCCATAGTTTCTCAATAGAATTATAACTTTGTAAATGCAAATATATGATTTTTATCCTAAAAAAAAAAATCACAGATGAAATATTTTTATCTTCATGGTTGGTATTTATTACTATTTAGGGAAACTACTTTCATTTTCTTGTAAAATAATATTTTATTTCTTTGTGCTTTTGTGACATTATTCCAAATATTGTTTATATACACACATACATATGTCTATGTGTGTATATATATGTTATCATTTTATAATTACATATTTTTTTCTGTAGGTATGTAATATAATTTTGCTTAGACTTTTCCTTCACCTCAATACCCACAATTTAAATGACAGCTCCAGTTCATTTTCCATCCTAAAAATCCATAGTTACCAACTTAAAATTTTTTTTATAATGAGCAAAACTTTGAAAGTGTGTGAACATTCTAAACCAGGAGTAGTCAGTAAGGCATGCTTCACATAAGAGAAGAGATTAGGATGACATATTGAAGGATGGAATGCAAATAGATCCAGAGAAAGATAAAATTTAAGATAGGTAGAGAAAACAGTAGAAAAAAGGAAAAAAAATTTGAGAGAACAAAGTTAGCCCTTTCCCCTCCATTGCTTCCTCTGGAAACTTTGTTTTTTAATTTTAATTATTAAAATTTTCTTTGTAAAAGAAAAAAAGTGATTTTAGGAGCAAATGAAAGTGAATGCAAGTCAGGTCAGACAAATATTTTGCGGAGTTATTTTTTAGATATGATTTAACCATGCTAGAAAAGTCTAATTTAGAGGTTTGGGGACTGTGACCAGATTTCCACTAAAAAGCAAAGCAAAGCAAATTAAGCTTTTAAACGAGTTCACATGACAAAATATGATAAAGGAAAGAGTTCTAGAGAGTTGGTGACCTGTTCTCCTCTGAGTACAGCTTAGAAAAACTTAAGCAGTTCTGTAGATGATATAAAACAAAACTTTACATTTAGAACTCATAGTCAAGCTGCAAAGATGTACTACTTGGTCTAATTCTGACCTTGAAATGTGACATTAAATAATGTTTTGAAATACTTATACTTTAGATAAGTGCTACATATGCTAGTATTTTGCACAAAAGAGTACATTTAAGGAGCAAAATATAAAGAGTTTGTGAATTTTGAATATCTAAGACTTGAAAATTTTCTTTTGGGGGCTGACTTGGAGAATGTCCCAGTTAAAAGACATAATACATAATAGTACATAATACGAAAAGACTTTGAACTTGGCCCCTTTCCCTCACCCCCACCTTTTTCTTATTCAAAAAAAAAAAAAAAACTATCTTTCCATGGCTCAGAAGAGTCCTATGGGATGAGGACAAGGTCAACCTGAATTTGTGAAATGCTTTAAAGAAAAACAATTCAACTGATTTCAACTATAGAATTATTTATATCTTACAAGGACACTGTCACTCTTCTCATTTTTCAAGAATTTTAATTTCTGTATTATAATCTTTCCCTTTCCCTTTGATTCCCTTCCAAAATCCTTAAGAACTTTAGTAATTTTGTTGGCAAATCCTCCCAAATTTAACTACATAATTCTTTTATCTCCTATGCTCTAAAGATATCATTCTTCATTCCACCCACTAGCATGGTCTTTTTCAAAGTAATCTTTCTTGTCATAGTATAAACCTCAAGAAGTTCCACTCTCCAAATGCTTTCACTGATCCCCTCTCCTTCAACCCACTAAGATGCAAAGATATGATACCCATTATATATACATAATCAGACAGAAGATATTTCTGCCTTAGCTATGATACCCCCAAATTAAAGAAAATAATATATATATAGATATAGATATATACATATATATATATATATATGTACATATATATATATATACATATATATATATATATATATATATATATATATATATATATATATATATATATATATATATATATATATATATATATATATATATATATATATATATATATATATATATATATATAACCTGCTCTCTGAAACCATCAGTTCTGTATCTGAAGAAAAAGAGCATTTTACATGATGAGTCTTTATGAGTTGTGAGTAGATCACTCTATTAATTGAAGTTACCAAATCTTCCACAATTGGTTATCTTTAGACTATTGTTATTAATATGTAGAATGTCACAACTTGGAAGACACATTACCCAAGTGACAGGGATCTCTTCAATATCGAATTCTTCATCACCACAAAAAAAGAGTTGTTATAATTGGTTTTTGTACATATGGGTTCTTTTATTCTTTTTAACGATTTCTTTGGAATATAGACCAAGTAGAGGAATTGCTGGATCAACATGTATAACCGATTTTATAGTCCTTTGGCATAGTTTCAAATTGTGCTCCAGAATGTTTGGACCAATTAACAATACTATATTAGTGTTCCAATTTTCCAACATCATCCCCAACATTTATCATTTTCCTTTTCTTTCATATTAGGCAATCCAGTAAAATTTTTAAATTTTCATTTCTTTACTCAATAGTTGTTTAGAACATTTTTATATTTGACTATAGATAACTTTAATTTCTTCATCAAAATTATCTGTTCATATCCTTTTATCATTTATCAATTGGTGAATTTGTATTCCTATAAATTTAACTCAGTTATATATATATATATATATATATGTATATATATATGTATATATATATATATATATATATACATACATATATATATGTATGTATATATATATATCGTAGAAATGAGAACTTTATCAGAAAAAAAAAAAAAACTGGTTCTAAAATTTGTTTTCCAGCTTTCTGTTTAATGTCTAATCTTGTTCATATTATTATTATTTATGAAGAACTTTTTATAATTTTAATATAATCAAAAGTATCCATTTTACTTTACCACTTGTTTGCCTATCAATTCTTACTATCCTCATAGAACTGAAAGATAAACTGTTCCTTGTTCTCCAAATTTATTTATATCAGGCTTTATTTCTAAATCATGTAGCCATTTTGACCTTATCTTGATGTAGGGTATAAAAATGTTCATGTATGCCTAATTTTTTTGCCATCTTATTTTCTAGTTTTCATAAGTTCTTATTGCAGAAGCTACTGTCTTTATGTTTATGAAACAATCAATTACTATAGTTATTACCTATTGTGTATTGTGCATCAAATATATTCCACTGGGGAGGTGGAGCCAAGATGACGGAGAAGCTAGTTGGAACTGTCTAAGCTCTCTAATTCCCTTTCTACCAAGTATTTAATTCAGCCTCAAAAACAGAGCTTGACTGGTAAAACACATGAAGATTGTAAATACAAAAACTTACCAGCAGAAGAGTATCTGGAAGATTGCCAGAAAAGGTTTGACCTGAGGTGGTGGGAGCAGACCAGTGCAGAGCAGGGAAAGTAATGGGAACAGCGTGGTAACTGTGGTTGAAAGGTTTACACAGAGCTCTCTGCCTTAGCCTGACTGCTTTGTTTTGGTGGTGGAGTAGAGGACCAGCAGAGAAGTTGTAGCCTGGGGTAGTAGGTACTCTGAGGGATGCCAGAGCCAGAGAGGATCTGACTGTGCTCACCCAAGACCAAAAGTAACCTAGTACAGACCATAACACAGCTCTTCATGGCATTCAGCAGTGAGGGGCTTGTGGTAGGAGGCAGTCACACACAGCAGGGGCACAACCCAGGGCAGCCTTTCATATGTATAGTGAGGGGCTCTCCAGGGGTAGTGGAATTTCCCCAGCCCTACTGCACTCCCCCAGGCAGGGACACTTCTGGTGAAGTGAGGGACAGGACAATCACAAATACTCAAAGCAGGCTTTTGTGGGGGTGGGGGTCATTGATACCTTTTCTCCTCAACCACTAGCCCCAAGGCAGTCACTAATCCTCACAGTGGGACTCCTCAAAGAGCACTTACACAGCCTGGCCTGGGATACCCATAATCACTTCCCTGTTGAGCTCTTCCCAGAGCCCTCCCACAGTTTGTCCCTTCCTTGCAGCCCATTGAGAGGGAAAATACTGTCCTGGTAACTTCCTTGCCTGAGGGCAGACCCTAAAGGCTTTAAAAAATAATCAAAAAAATGAAGAAAACTATTGAAAGCTTCTATGCAGAAAAAGAGTTGGTTTCTAAACCTGAGGAGGCTAATAGTAGACAGCCTCCAGACAATTCCCCAAATAACACTCTCCTAGAAGAAACTATTAAAAATCTGATGAGAGAGTTAGAAGAAAAATGGGGAAAGGAAAGAGAAGCTATGCTAGAGAATAACAATGTCCTGAAATGTGAATTAGAAAAGGTAAAGAATTCACAGGAAGTGCAGGGAAGCAGAATTAAGGAGTTGGAAAAAATAAAGCAATCACAGGAAAGTAGGATCTGTGAATTGGAAAAGATAAAGAACTCCCAAGAAAATAGGATTTGTAATTGGAAAAAGAAAATAACTCACTAAAAAACAAAGTTAGTGAAATGGAAAAAAATTCCATGGAGCAAAACAATTCATTTAAAAACTCAATTGGATACATACAAAAAGAAGTTAGAAAAGCTAATGAAGAAAATAACTCATTAAAAATAAGAACTGAACAAATAGAAATGAATGATTTACTGAGACACCAAGAATCAGTCAAGTAAAGCCAAAAAAATGAAAATCTGGAGAAAAATGTCAGCTATCTACTTGCCAAAACGACAGACCTGGAAAAGAGATATAAGAGAGACAATCTGAGGATTATTGGATTGCCCGAAAATTATGATGAAAAAAAAGAGCCGAGATACTATTTTACAGGAAATCATCAAAGAGAACTGCCCAGAGATAGCAGAACCAGAAAGTAAAATAGACATTGAAAGAAATCATCAAATACCTTCTGAAAGATACCCTAAAAAAATTTAAAAACTCCATGGAACATTGTGGCCAAATTTCAGAACTATCAGACTAAGGAAAAAATATTACAAGCAGCCAGGAAAAAAACAATACAAATACCAAGGTGCCACACTAAGGGTCACTCAGGATCTGGCTACCTCTACATTAAAGGATTGAAGGGCCTGGAATCTGATATTCTGAAAGGCAAAAGCAATTGGAATGCAGCAAAGAATAAACTACCCAGCTAAATGGAGCATTTTCTTCCATGGAAGAAGATGGACATTTAAAGAAACAGATGAATTCCATATGTTTTTAAGTAAAAAACCAGATCTAAAGAAAAAATTTGATCTCCAATTGTAAGACTCAAGAGAAGTGAAAAAGGGTAAAAGGGAATCTTGAGAACTGTATTTCTGTTGTGGATATACATTAAGACTACATGTATAATTTGATTTTAAGGATATAACAAAAAAAAGTGGGGGAGTAGAAATGGAAAGGGGATAGTGTAAGAAAAAGGGGAAAGGGAAGATAAAAAGAGGGAAACCACATCCCACAAAGAGGCAAAGAAAACCTATCATACAAATCACTATTGATCAGAGAAATGCAAATTAAGACAACTCTGAGATATCATTACACACCTGTCAGATTGTTTAAGATGACAGGAACAAATAACGATGAATGTTGGAGGGGCTGTGGGAAAAATGGGACACTGATGCATTGTTGATGGAGTTGTGAAAGAATCCAACCATTCTGGATAGCGATATGGAATTATGCCCAAAAAGTTATCAAAATGTGCATACCCTTTGACCCAGCAGTGCTACTCCTGGGCTTATATCCCAAGGAAATAGTAAAGAAGGGAAAGGGACCTGTATGTGCCAAAATGTTTGTGGCAGCCCTTTTCATAGTGGCTAGAAGCTGGAAGATGAATGGATGTCCATCAATTGGAGAATGGTTGGGTAAATTATGGTATATGAATGTTATGGAATTTGATTGTTCTGTAAGAAATGACCAGCAGGAGGAATACAGAGAGGCTTGGAGAGACTTACATTAACTGATGTTGAGTGAAACGAGCAGAACTAGGGGATCATTATACACTTCAACAATGTCACTGTATGAGGATGTGTTCTGATGGAAGTGGATATCTTCCACATAGAGAAGAGCTAATCCAATTCCAATTGATCAATGATGGACAGAATCAGCTACATCCAGAAAAGGAACACTAGGAAATGAGTGTAAAATGTGAACATTTTTTTTTGTTTTGTTTTGTTTTGTTTTGTTTCTCTTCCCAGATTATTTTTACCTTGCAGATACAATCCTTTCTTTGCAACAACAACAACAACAAAAATCGGTTCTGCACATATATATTGATCCTAGGATATACTATAAGATATTTAATATGTATGGGAATGCCTGCCATCTAGGGGAGGGGGTGAAGGGAAGGACGGGAAAAACTCGGAACAGAAGGGAGTACAAGGGATAATGTAAAAAAACCAATTACCTATGCATATGTACTATCAAAGAAAATGTTATAATTATAAAAATTAATAAAAAATATGACAAAAAAAAGAAAAAGAAAACCTATCATATCTGAGGGAAGTTAGAGAGAGGGAGAAACATTGTGTGAATTTTACTCCCATCAGAATTGGCTCAAAGAGAAAATAATTAACATATTAGTTTTACAGAAAATTCTTTCTCATATTAAAAAGAGGGAAAAGAAAAGGGAAAAGGAAAAGAGCAATAAGGAAAGGGAATAAGAAAGGGAAAAGGATTTAAAGGGAGGAGGGAGAGATATTAAAGAGGGAGTACTGTGTGATGCAAGAGGGGCTCATAAGTTTAATACTGGGGAACGGGTTTGGGAGGGTAAGGGAAAAAAAGCATAACCAGGGGATATTATGATGGCAGGAAATACAGAATTAGTCATCTTAACTGTAAATGTGAATGGGATGAACTCTCCCATTAAGCAAAGGCAGATAGCAGACTGGATGAAAAGTCAGAACCCTACAATATGTTGTTTGCAGGAAACACATTTAAAGCAGGGATATACATAAAGAGGAAAGGTAAAAGGCTGGAGCAGAATCTATTATGCTTCAAGTGAAGTCAAAAAAGCAGGGGTAGCCATCCTTATCTCAGATCAAGCAAAAGCAGAAGTTGATCTAATTAAAAGAGATAAGGAAGGAAACTATATCCTGCTAAAAGGTAGCATAAACAATGAAGCCATATCAATACTAAACATATATGCACCAAGTGGTATAGCATATAACTTTCTAAAGGAAAAGTTAAGAGAGTTGCAAGAAGAAATAGACAGTAAAACTATAATAGTGGGAGACCTCAACCTTGAACTCTCAGAATTAGATAAATCAAACCACACAAAACAAATAAGAAAGAAATTTAAAAAGTAAATAGAACATTAGAAAAACTAGGTATGATAGACCTTTGGAGAAAACTGAATGGCAATAGAAAGGAATATACTTTCTTCTCAGCAGTTCATGGATTCTGTACAAAAACTGACCATATATTAGGACATAAAGATCTGAAAATTAAATGCAAGAAGGCAGAACTAATAAATGCCTTCTTCTCAGACCACAATGCAATAAAAACTACATTCACCAAAAAGTTAGGAGTAAATAGATCAAAAAGTAATTGGAAGCTAAATAATCTCATCTTAAAGAATGATTGGGTAAAACAGCAAATTATAGACACAATTAATAATTTCACTCATGATAATAACAATGATGAGACATCATACCAAAATTTGTGGGATGCAGCTAAAGAGGTAATAAGAGGAAATTTTATATCTTTAGAGCCTTACTTGAAGAAAATAGAGAAAGAGAAGATCAATGAATTGGGCTTGCAACTTAAAAAGCTAGAAAAAGGCTAAATTAAAAACCCCCAATCAAATGCTAGACTTGAAATTCTAAAATTAATAGGAGAAATTAATAATATTGAATGTAAAAATACTATTGGATTAATAAATAAAACAAAGAGTTGGTTTTATGAAAAAGCCAATAAAATAGATAAACCTTTGGTAAATCTGATTAGAAAAAGGAGAAAGGAAAATCAAATTGTTAGTCTTAAAAATGAAAACGGGATTCTGTCCACTAATGAGGAGAAAATTAGAGCAATAATAATGAGTTATTTTGCCCAACTTTATTCCAATAAATTTGATAACCTAAGTGAAATTGAATTCTACCTCCAAAAATATAGATTTTCCAGATTAACAGAGGAGGAGGTAAATTGCTTAAATAGTCCCATTTCAGACAAAGAAATAGAGCAAGCTATTAATCAACTGCCTAAGAAAATATCTCCAGGACTAGATGGATTCACAGGTGAATTCTACCAAACATTCAAAGAACAATTAGCTCCAATGTTATATAAACTATTTGAAAAAATAGGGAATGAAGGAGTCCTATCAAATTCCTTTTATGACACAGAAATGGTACTGATACCCAAACCAGGTAGGTTGAAAACAGAGAAAGAAAACTATAGACCAATTTCCCTAATGAATATTGATGATAAAATCTTAAATAAGATATTAGCAATAAGAGTACAGAAAATCATCCCCAGGATAATAAACCATGATCAAGTAGGATTTATACCAGGTATGCAGGGCTGGTTCAATATTAAGAAAACTATAAGTATAATTGGCCATATTAATAATCAAATTAACAAAAATCATATAATCATCTCAATAGATGCAGAAAAAGCATTTGATAAAATCCAACATCCATTCCTATTAAAAACAAACAAATAAACTTGAGAGTATAGGAATAAATGGACTTTTTCTTAAAATAATCAGTAGCATCTATTTAAAACCATCCATAAGTATCATAAGTAATGGGGAAAGATTACAACCATTCCTATTAAGATCAGGGGTGAAACAAGGTTACCCACTATCACCACTACTATTCAATATTGTATTAGAAATGCTAGCCTCGGCAATAAGAGTGGAGAAAGAGATTAAAGGAATTAGAGTAGGTAATGAGGAAACCAAATTATCATTCTTTGCTGATAATATGATGATATACGTAAAGAATCCCAAAAATTCAACTAAAAAGCTATTAGAAATAATCCACACCTTTAGCCAAGTTGCAGGATACAAAATAAATCCACATAAATCATCAGCAATCTTAAATGTCACTAAGTCCAACAGTTAGACTTACAGAAAGAAATCCCATTTAAAGTAACTACTGATAGTATTAAATATTTAGGAATCTATCTACCAAGGGAAAATCAGAAACTATATGAGCAAAACTACAAAACACTTTCCCAGGAATTAAGTCCAATATAACCAACTGGAAAAATATTAAATTCTCTTGGATAGGGCAAACAAATATAATAAAGATGACAATACTACCTAAACTAATCTACTTATTTAGTGCTATACCAATCAGACTCCCAAAAAACTATTTTAATGACCTAGAAAAAATAACAACACAGTTCATATGGAAAAACAAAAGGTCAAGAATTTCAAGGGAATGAATGAAAAACAAAATCAAATGAAGGTGGCCTAGCTATACCAGATCTAAAATTATATTATAAAGCAGCAGTTACCAAAACCATTTGGTATTGGCTAAGAAATAGACTAGTTGATCAGTGGAATAGGTTAGGTCCAAAGGACAAAATAATCAATAACTCTAACAACCTAGTGTTTGACAAACCCAAGGACCCAAGCCTTTGGAATAAGAATAATGTTTAACAAAAATTGCTGGTAAAATTGGAAATTAATATGGCAGAAACCAGGCATTGATCCACACTTAACACTGTATATCAAGGTAAGGCCAAAATGGGTTCATGGCCTAGGAATAAAGAATGAGATTATAAGTAAATTAGAAGAACATAGGATAGTTTACTTCTGAGACCTGTGGAAGAGGAATGAATTCATGTCCAAAGAAGAACTACAGATCATTATTGATTACACAGTAAAAAGCTTTGATTATATCAAATTAAAAAGTTTTTGTACAAACAAAATCAATGAAGATATGATTAGAAGAAAAACAATAAAGTGGGAAAACATTTTTATAGTCAAAGGTTCATATAAACGCCTTATTTCCAAAATATATAGAGAATTAACTTCAATATATAAGAAATCAAGCCAATCTCCAATTGATAAATAGTCAAAAGATAAAGGTCAAAGGACAATTCTCGGATAAAGAAATTAAAACTATTTCTAGTCATATGAAAAGATGCTCCAAATCATTATTAATCAGAGAAATGCAAATTAAGACAACTCTGAGTTACCACTACACACCTGTCAGATTGGCTAGAATGATAGGGAAAGGTAATGCAGAATGTTGGAGGGGATGCGGGAAAACAGGGACACTGATACATTGTTGATGGAACTGTGAATACATCCAGCTATTCTGGAGAGCAATTTGGAACTATGCTCTAAAAGTTGACCCAGCAGCATTGCTACTGGGTTTGTATCCCAAAGAGTTCTTAAAGAAGTGAAAGGGACCTATATGTGCAAAAATGTTTGTGGCAGCCCTCTTTGTGGTGGCCAGAAACTGGAAACTATGTGGATGCCCATCAATTGGAGATTGGTTGAATAAATTTTGGTATATGAATATTATGGAATATTATTGTTCTGTAAGAAATGACCAACATGGGGAATTCACAAAGACCTGGAGAGACTTACATGAACTGATGCTGGGTGAAATAAATAGGACCAGGATACCATTATATACTTCAACAACAATACTGTATGATGATCAATTCTGATGGACATGGCCCTCTCCAACAATGAGATGAACCAAATCAGTTCCAATAGAGCAGTAATGAACTTAAACAGCTACACGCAGCAAAAGAACTCTGGGAGATGACTATGAACCACACACATAGAATTTCCAATCCCTCTAATTTTTTCCCCTGCAATTTGGATTTCCTTCACAGGCTAAATGTACACTATTTCAAAGTCTGATTCTTTTTGTTCAGCAAAACAACGGTTTGGTCATGTATACATTTTTGGTGTTTAATTTTTACTCTAACATATTTAACATGTATTGGTCGACCTGCCATCCCGGGGTGGGGGGGAGGAGGGGAAAAATTGGAACAAAAGTTTTGGCAACTCTCAGTGTTGTAAAATTACCCATGCAAATATCTGGTAAATAAAAACTATTAATAAAAAAAAAAGAAAAAAGAAAAGGAAGGGAGGGAGAATATGAATATATGAGATAATAATGAAAATATAGTGAGGATTGGAGCTATCTTCTCCTCTATCAACATACACATATAAGGTGGAAAGAGATACAGTGAGATAAAGTGAAACAGTGAATATACTTCAGCTTAATCATAAATCAACAAGTATTTACTAAGTACCCATTGGGTCCCAGGCACTGAGTTAGGCAATGGGAATACAAATACAGAGAATAAAACAATTTAATAAATGTAAATATATATATATATATATATATATATATATATATATATATATATATATATATATCCTTTTTAATTCCATCTGAATTTTGTTATTTTTCTAGTTCTATCAAATATTTTTTTAGTGTGATTGGATAGCACTGAATAAGTAAATTAAATTGTTTAAACTTTATATATGTGAAAAGTGTTTTGTTATTGTGTTTATATAGTTTCTGATTTTGTCTTGGCAGGTAGACTTTCAAATATTTTATATTGTCTATAGAAATTTTAAATGTCGTATCTCCTATCTCTTCCTGCTGGGCCTTGTCAGTAATATATACAAATATCTATGGTTTATAGGAGTTTATTTTGAATCCTGCAACTTTACTAACAGTATTAATTGTTTCAAGTAGATTTTTTTTATTTGATTCTTTATAATTCTCTAATTATTTCATCTGCAAAGAATAATAGTTTTGATGGGGTTTACCAGGATTTAAGGTAGAGGTATTGAGCCCATCTTCTGTGGTTGCTCCTCAAGCCCCATTGTCCTGCTGGCTCCATAGCTCTGTTCTTCTCCATTCTCTGAAGGAATATATTAAATGTGATTCTTGTAAACCACATATTGCAGGATTCTGATTTTTTAAATCCAGTCTGCTGCCTTTGTTTTATGGAAAAGTTCATTCCATTTACATTCACAGTTAAAATATTAACTTTGTGTTTCCCACCATCTTATTTTCCTTAAATTATTATTTTTTTACTTTCCTTTGTCCCTTTCCCTCCTCACCCTGTTTTATTTCTGACTAGCATGTCTCTCAATATGCCCTCCCCATTTACACAGCTTCCCCCTTTTCTCATCCCTTTCCTCTTCTACTTCTGTTCTTCTATTACCTCCCCCTTTCCTTTCCCCTTCTCCTGTTTCCCTGTAGGATAAGACAAGATTTTGTATTAATCTAAATATTTCTGATATTGTCTCTTTGAGTCAAGTCAGATGATATTAAGGTTTGCACAATGTTCATTATCTTCCCTCCTTTCCTCAAATCTAATAGGTCTTTCTTGATTCTTCATGTAATTTGATTTACACCATTTTATCTCTCCTTACCTCTTCTTCCAGCACAATCCCTTTTCCACCTCTAGTTCCCTTTTTATGTCATCACAGTAAAATCAAATGATACCCACACCTTATAAGTATACCCTTAACAAAGAAACAGTTCTCAAGAGTTAAACATATCATCTTCTCATATAGGGATATAAACATTCTAACCTTTAAATAACATTGTTATTTTTCTCCTCTTTTTATCTTTTTATGCTTTTCTTGCATTCAGCTCTGGCCCTTTTATCAAAAATAAATGAATATTACATATTTCATCTTTTTTTCCCTGAAAGATAATGCTCAATTCATTGGCTCATTATTTGCCTTCTGAAGTTTTGTTGCAGGGCTCACAGCTAGTCTGCTTGTCTTCTGAACTAGTATAGAATAGCAATCACTGCTATTTTTGGCTACAAGCTTTTCAGTAGATCCCCCCAGGACTTGGAAATCTCTCTGCCCTGAGTTTCTCTGCACTGCATTGTGTTGCATTGCACCTGGCTAGACTGCAATCCCTTCTGCCTAATTGAGACAGACCTTTCCTGAAATTTTTCAAAATATCTCCTGGTGGAAATTTATTACACTCCAAATATGTGTAGGTTATGTCACTCCAAAACTTGTTTGGAGACTTGATCTGGTAATTACCTTAGGGAATCCAGGAAAATTTCAAAGATCTGTGTACTCTCTGCCATCTTGGCTCTGCCCCACCAATTCTAAATTTTAAATTATTATTTATTTAAGTTAATACTTGTATCTTCCTTTCCATTTGGTCAATTTTATTTTTAAAGGAGTTATTTTCTTCAATGGATTTTTCCCCCTGTTTGAATAATTCTATTGTTGAAGGAGTTGATTTATTCAATTTTTGTGTTTCCTTTTTCAAATTGTTAGCTTTTTTTTTCATAATTCTCTTATGTGACTAACCCTATCCCCTCAAATTTTTTAAATTTAATTTTTGTTTATTTTGCTTTATAAATCATCCCCTAGAATTTTTGCTATCATTCTTATCTAATTTTTAAAATTCTTTTTGAACTCTTCCTAGAGGACTTTTTGGATGAGACCTATTCATATGTCCTTTTGAATGTAGGCATGTTCATGTTGTTGTATTCTGCTGAATCTGTGTTTTTATGTACCTTGTTGCTAAAGCCTACTTAGGACTCTTTTTGGCTTTTTGCTCATTTAAAAAAAAATAATAATAAACTTCCTTCTTTAGCCTAAGGAGCACTTTCCCATGTTTCTTTTTCTGGGAAAAGACCACTGATTTCTGTGCCAGGGCTTTAGCTACTTGTGTCTTGCTACTGTGTTGAGTTGGCCCAGCCTAACATTGCCTGATGTACTCGGGTTCTGAAGCTGACAGTTTGCCTTCTGTGCTGAGGTTGGAGGACTCATACCTGCCCTGCTATATCATTAGTCTTCTGAATTAGGACTAAGGGTCCTTGGTGGCTTCCCTGCTTTGGCTAAGAGCCTTCTACTGGCTTGCTTTGACAATATCTATTCTGTATTTCCCTTTTGCCTAAATGAGACAGAACTTTCTTGAAGGCCTTCTAAATTGGCTTAACCTAGAAAAATGTTTTTCTACATCTTTTTGTGTATTCTGTCACTCCAGAATCCAAGCAGAGCCTTGATTTAAAGTTGTTTCTGGTGAAAACTATCAAGAGCTCAGATAACTTTCTGGTTTCTTTCAGCCATCTTGACATTATTCCCATTTGAAATACTTTTACTTGTTCATACAAAAGGCTCTTGCCATCAATCATTTCCATTTCATAGTGAATGAAACTATCATATATCAAGACAAAGTTTTATCTAGATGTTTTTGTCTGCAACTTTCTGCCATTTAATGTGAAAATATACAAAACTGATTCAATAAATTAGTATATTTTGAAGAAAAATGTATTACAGCTCAAAATATAATGGAAAAAAAGTGATGGTTTGAGATCCAGAAAGCCTATATTGCAACATCAGCTTTGCCTTTAATATCTTCGTTAATTTAGATGAGTTATCTTGCTTTGTTACACCATCATTTTCTTATCTATAGAATGATATAATTGGATTAAATGTTCTTTTTAATCTTTCCCAGGCTAACATTTTATTATTCTATTAAAAAAAAGCTGATATCAGGCTATGATAAAGAATAGGGTTAAGAAACTATCATGAAAATAAAGGCCTGATAGATGGTTATAATTAGGGCACTTAAAGAAAAAAAGTCATATATTAAATACAAATTTCCTCCTGACATTTTGGTATATTTTTGGTATATTAATAATATAAGTAAGTTTGGAATTAAAAGGCAGGAGTTCAAATCCATTCATTGTCACTTAGTAGGTTAGGAAAATAATTTAGTCTCTATTACATCAATATTTTAATCTGTAAAGTGGTAGTATAATAAATATCTATTATATAAATTCTACATAATTTTTATATTTGCACTACAGATTCAACATAATTGTGGCAATGTTCAAATAAGATATTACATAAGAATACATATTGTATCTCTTAAACTACTAAACAAATAGAAGAGAAGATGATAATGGCTTTGGTTGTTTATCAGAAGCTATTGTATACATTTATCTTTTGTTTAAGGGAAATAGACAAACGTATGTCCTGTAATCTTGATCAATATTGAAATTCCTTATAAACAGAATAATTTTGTCCCTATCTCCTGTTTCTTCATTTAAATATACATAATTCAGACACAGTAGGGAACAGAAACTAAGGATCATCTTTTTTAAAATTATACCATTTTTATATCAATCCACAGGTTTATGACACGTGGTGATGAAAACATATGAGACTGATGAGATAACTTCACAAGTTTTGAAATAGAAATCATTGTAGCTCAATTATATTCATAAAGGAAGAGAGGTAGCCTTCTGCACATGGGAATGGTAAAGGGATCTTCTTTTACTCAGTGAATAATGCTTTCAATCAAACAGGAGAAGAATTTTACATTGAATCATAATTAAGCAGTGAATCAGCTTAAACCTTTAAAATGGCTTTAAAATATGATGTCTATAATGTCACTTTGTGGTTTATTGATGATCAACTTTATTATCCATTAATAAGAAATTGAATAATATTGAACATAATATTAAATTCTGAACAGCATAATTTGTTTGGCTTTAAAATATAAAATCATCTTTAGCCCGTATATAAACATGTATGTGTGTTTATGCATTATTTGAAAGTAGTATAAAAACCTTTCCCTCTTTATTTTCTTCCTTATGCTCTTTATCAATGAGGTTTTTTCTTAAAATCCCTTTATACTATTAAAAATTATTGGGTATCAGTCCAAAGAGTTTTTGTTTGTGTGAGCTATATTTATAGATATTTGTGGATATATAGATAGATATAATATTATATATATAGATATAGATATAGATATGTAAATATAGATATACACTTACAGATATATAGATAGAAAACAGCTATATTTCTAGATATTTAATATATAGATAAATATAGATTTTTGGTTAATAATATAGATATTAGTAATAAAAATTAATTTTTAATTTGTAGACCTTCTGAAAGGTCAGAGACTCTCCCAAGATACTCTGGACCATACTTTGAGAATGACTGGTCTATATCTTTTCTTTTGAATCCCTTGAATCCCTGATTTCCTTCAAGACACTGTTCTCAGACATCATTTACTATATGAGATCTACTTTTGTCTTCTCACTCCTGATAATTTACAAATGTTTTGCATAAATTTAGTTATGTTTTTGATGTCTCATGTCTCTATCATTCAAATGGAAACTCTTTGATGGTAGTTTCACCTCATTTTGTGAATCCTTAAGTAATATATAATACCTGGCATATGGTAGATCATTAATTAATCATAGTTTATTAACTGTATTCCCATTTTTTCTACTATTATTAGAAGATCCATATGAATGGTAAAGGAAGAAAGCAAGAAGCATAGCTGATCCCTCCTAGATATTTGAAGACTTACTGTTTTTAGTTCATTTTAAGATTTCTTTTCTATTCCTCAAAAATAATCATAACATAGAATTATAAAATCCAACAAGAATCTCTGAGATCTCCTAACCCAACTATTTATGCGATCTATGAATATTTCCAATACTTATATTTGTTCTTTCAATAAAATAAACTTATTACTTCCCATATTTTTATTTTTCTTAGATTTTATTTTTAGATATTTATAATCATTTTTAAAAGCCAGTCTTTACATCTATTTGAAATGGATGTCCTCTAACTCCAACATAATGCACCTATTTCTCTCTTAGTATGTCTTGTCCCTTTTTCACTGGATATATTTTCACTTCAAATACTTAAGACGTCTTTGATATTTCCCCTACGAGTTCTTTTCTCCAGGCTAGATATCCATACATCCTTTAGTATGGTTTACAATTACTTCATAAGGATTCATAAGGATTTCAAAAATCCTTTCAGACTTTTTTCTTGATTACAGTACACCATTTCAGTAATCAATCTCATTTTAGAGTCTGAATACCAAATATGTCTCTGTTATAATTTAAATGATTTTGGGCTTGTCTATGGAAGACAACTCAAGCAAGAATGATTTTTGATGGCATGTCATTTCATTGTCACCAGAGATAAATGAGCCCAAGAAAATAATATCTCCAATAGATAATTTAATTTTGCAAATGAGGAACTAGGGACTATTTCTTCCTTCAAGTGGGTATATGTGGATGGTTCTTCCTCTGCATTTTACTAGGAAAAGGTAATCTTCCCACCTTTAATTTTTTATGCCACTAAAATGAAATGCCTCTAAAAATGAATTGAGGGAAGTGTCCCACAAAACTAATAAGACTTTATCCATTTGATATTGATTCATAGTTTAAAAAGATTCTTGGGTAGGATATAGAGAACGCACTTTTGACCTTTTGCAATAGACAAGCTGTCAGCACACCTTTCTGTTAAATCCATAGATACTATCAAGTATAGGAAGCCACAGCTGGATTGATGATAATCCTGTTAGGACTGAGAAAAGATGGGGAGGCTTTATCATGGTAGCAATTTCCCATTATATCCTCCTCATCCTATTAGCATTTCATGTCAAGCCAAGTTTATTTACTGCCATATGGCTTCAGCAGTGACACATTCATAAAATACATAAATAAATGCTAGACATAAAAATACTGGGACACCTCATATGAATGATGATGTTGCATGAAGTTGAAAAAATAATCTCTAGTTGGAATTGAGTCCTGGCAGCTTACACTCATTAAAACCTACAATTCTTCCAAGTTTCCCAGGAGATTTTTCTCACATTTTCTCTCTAGTTTATGGAATACATTAAGTCCTCATCCTTCTGACCACTAAGCTACAACTAATGTTTATCAGTGGTAGGAAAGGGAAAAAATGAAAATCATTCATTATGCTAGCTCTTAATAGCAAAAGTATCGTGATAATTTATCTCTAAGTGCTTAGTAACTTACAGGACATCAACAACTATTAGATAGAGATCCCTACTTCACTGTCTTGAAATATAATTGATCATTCATAAGTAAATAAATAATCAAATTGGTTAATGACAGAATAATTCTTCTATTTCACAAATAAGAGTTAGTGTTACTCTCAGAACCTCCATTTTAACATTGTTTATTATTTCTATTTGTTTGGAGGCTTTCTTAGGTGGAAAAGGTGTCAAATATACTAGCAGTTTAGATGAAAAATTAACTGTGACCAAAATGAGGAAGGACTCCTGTCTGATGACAGATTTAATTGGTTAAGAAAAGTTTGATCTTTTTTTTTTTTTACATCTACATTGCACATATTATTACACATAGGGGTGTGTGGTGTGTGTGTGTGTGTGTGTGTCTCTCTCTCTCTCTCTCTCTCTCTCTCTCTCTCTCTCTCTCTCTCTATATATATATATATATATATATATATATATATACTATATTATATATTCTTCCACATATCTGCATGTTAATGATATAAAGATGAAAGTTCTTCTAGGATACAATCTCTATAATCTCTAACTTTCTTTAGTTCTTCAGTGCCTAATGCAGTAATGGGAATATAGTAGGTGCTTAATGAATTCTTGTTGATTGCATTTTTATTAATTCAAGAGAACGTAATATAGTTCTCAAAACTTTAATTAATTAAATTTTTTTTTTCGCTCCAGTAACATTTTAAAACATTTTACATTATATTTTTTTTAACTTTTGAATTCCTGATTCTTCTCTCTCTTACCTCGTCCCATCCCCAATTAAGATATCACATATAAAACATTTCCATAAAAGTCATGTTGTGAAAGGAAATATAGATCTCCCAAACTAATAGGGAAAAAAAAAAAACTCAAGAAAAATAAGTCAGAAACGAGAGAGAGAGAGAGAGAGAGAGAGAGAGAGAGAGAGAGAGAGAGAGAGAGAGAGAAGAGAGAGAGAGAAGAGAGAGAGGAGGGAGAATGCTTCAATTTATATTCAGTTATTATCAGTTCATTTCTTTTCTGGGTATGGATAGGATTTTTCATTGTAAGTCTTCCAGAGTAATAGTGATACCCTATTATTGAAAATAGCAAATTTACAGCTGGTCACTGAGAACATTGCTATTACTTTGTATACAGTACATTTTACTTTGCTTGAGTTCATGGAGTACTTTCTGAGTTTTATTTATTTATTTATTTTTTTCTGAGAGCATCCTGATCATCATTTCCCATAGAACAATAATATGCTATCACAAACACATACCACATTTTATTCAGCCATTGCCCAATTGATAGGAATCACCTCAATTTTCATTTTTTTTGTCCTGGGAAGAGAACTGGAATAAATATTTTTGGACATATAGGTCAGTTCCTTTTTATAAATTTTTAAACTTTCTTTTGGTATTCATATTTAAAAGTGGTCTTGTTAGGTCAAAGGATATGTATGAATTTATACCCCTTTGGGCATAGATAATATATTTTAATTATTTATCAATTGAGGTCTGGCTCTTAATTTTTTTTTTATTTTTATAAATTTGACTCAGTTTCTTGTACATTTGAGAAATAAAGCCTTTTCAAAGAAACTTGCTTCAAAAGTATTTTCACAATTACTATTGCTAACTATTTCATCCCCATCCTCTTTCCTTTCATCCTGTCTCTCCTCAAAAGTGTTTTGCTACTGACTACTCTCTCACCAATTATGCCCTTTTTTTTAATCACATTTCCCCCTTCTCATAACCCATTCACCTCCTATGTTTTTTTTTTTTCAGATTAAGAAATATTTCCACACTCATATTGGGAGTGTATGTTATTTTTCTTTGAGCTAATTCTGATGAGAGTAAGATTCACTTACTTCCTCTTTCCTCCCCCTCTTCCTTTTCACTATAAAATCTGCTTCTTGCCTCTTTATTATGACAGATAATTTATAGCAATCTAATTCTCCTTTTCTCTTTCTTCCAGTACATTCCTCTCTCACTTCTTAATTTCATCATTCTATAATATATTATTCCTTCATATTCAACTTACCCTCTGTCTATATATACTTCTAACTGCCATAATAATGAGTTCTAATGAGTTAAAAGTTTCATCCTCCCATGTAGAAATGTAAACAGACAAATCTTATTAAGGCCTTTATGATATTACTTCCCTGATTACCTCCTTATGCTTCTCCAGAGTCCTGTATTTGAAAATCAAAATTTCCATTCAGCTCTAGTCTTTTTATGTACTCAAGCTCCACTGCTTGAAAATTCTCTTCTTTCATTGAATGACCACTTCCAAAATATCATTTTTCAAGTCCTTCAACATAGAAAGTGCTAAAATTTATCCTATCTTGACTGTGGCTCCACTATAATTGTTTCTTTCTGCATACTTGCAGATTTTTTTCTGCTAATCTTCCAAGTTGTCTTCAGCTGCAAAATGTTTTTTGGGCATTCTGATGCTCTAATATTTGTTTAGAGTCATTCTTTAAAGGAATTTAAAGTGGTTTACCATTTTTATGCTTTCTATTCCTTTATAATTCTTTAAAGATATAATTATATCTTTAAAAGACTTTAATTAGATAATGATTGCTATAGTAGGACACTGCCAGTGTTTCCTCCTTTTCTTTAAACATCATGAAATGTTTGTGATTTTGTTGTGTCTATGTAGAAAAGTCTTAAAAACATGTCGCTTAGAAGTTGCATCTTAAATCTGAAGACATTCCCTCTCACTACTATCTCACTCTTGTTAAGATTCAGTTCAATCCCTGGGATCCTCTCCATAAAGTCTTTCACAATCTCCTCAGCAGCTCCTTCCCCAAAAACCCTGATTTCACTTTTTTATTATAGCTCATATATACTTATATATTTACATAGTGTCTCTCCTAATTAGTATGGTTCTTGAGAGCTGGCACTGTTAGATATTGGTCTTTTTATTTCTATCTTTGTCTCAGTATCTGTCATACAGTAAGCACTTAATAAATGTTTGTTGACTTGTTGATTGATATATCCTAGGAAGCTGCATCTGCCACACATAGGTAATATGGTTTGCAGCTACTGTAAGAGACAATCTTGAACTCCATCCTTCCTTATGCTGTCCAGTAGTTTAACACTGTTCTCTGCTGATGCTATGCATGCCATTTGAATACAGTGCTGAAATATACAAATTTCTCTAAAAAAAATTTCCTAGGAATTTTTAACTCAAAACAGGACTAAGGGAGGGAATATTTTTGGTCTGAGATAGGTAACACTTTGTGTATATGTAAAAATCATATCACATCTTTTCATTTCCCCCCTGACTTCCCTCCTATGTGATTTTTCATACTTCATTATGCTTAGAGGATTATATCATCCCTGAAACTAATACCCAGTCAGTTCTTCCCAAACTTAGAATCCTCCTTCTCTAATATTGAAGTGGGTGATAGGTGAACAATAGAGAGTTCTGCCCAGATTTTCCCATCATAGAGGACACCTAGGGCAGCCATGTGTTTATGTACTACTTGCTACCTTTCTCTGAATTCATCATGCCCCCACATTGGGTATATCTTCATTTTTAGCTTCATTTTTCTGTTGACTTTCCTTCACTAGATTAGAAATGTTTTGAGGGCAGGGAGTGTTCTTGTTTCCCTCACTTTATTTTTTTAAATCCCCAGGTCTTAGCACAAAGTCTATCCTGTGGTTGGAATTTAAATGTTTATTGACATACTTGACATAACATTTTCATTCATAGAGCTGCTCCTATGGAAACAACTAAGAAGGAATGCAATATAAAGTGTTGTAGAGAACATAGGAGCACATAAATGGCAAGAATAATATTTGAGGATTTTACAGCTACTAAACAATCAAGTCAAATAGAGTCTGGCTGACTTGCCCTGGAGTGGAATTGCTGAGTACTATGACATGTTCCACATCTTCCATCAGCACTATCATAAATCCCAAGAAACTGTCCAAGGCCAATCTTCCACAGAAATGATACAACATTTTACATCATTGAGAAGTTATTGTGTAGCATATTAAGTTTCTGCCCTGGGAAAAAAAATTAACTTTTGCTGAGTCAGAATAAATGTCAGCAAGAGACATTTGTCAGAATAAAGAGAAAAAATAGCACCAGCAAAGAGTCTGAGATCACTTGAGGGGCTTTAAAGGAAACAACAAAGCAATTCTATAAAATATCCGCTTAAGATGATATCTTTTTCTTTATGTGTCTTTCCCTCCCTTTTTTAGTTTTAGTTTCCAAGCAGAGCTTGGGCTATGACTATAGTTTGTATGTTTTTGATTCAATTTTTTTTCATGAAACTGAGCAATGATGACTATATCATTATTGTAACAATTTGCTATTAGAGTATTAAAAGCCTAAAAATATCTAATAACAATTTAAAAAATTAAACAAATTAATTTAATCACAAAAGAAAAGTTGGATAAGAAAAATAAATATTGTTTTCTTTTCATAGGGTTATCCCAGGGTTGGGATACTAAAGTTTCAGGAAAGGTTTCTTTGGTCAGAGCTCTCTGCCTATGTGAATCAACGTTTTACACCTTTTCTTGATGACTTATGGTTCAGACCTCCTTTGAAATATGGAAAAAGTCACATAAAATTAACCTAGAAAAATACATCTGAGGATCTATGCAGCATTATGTACTGAAAGAAATAGAATCACTGATTTAAAGCTTGAAAGGATCTTAGGGGTCACCTAAACCTAATTTCTCAGTAGATTAGGAACTGAGGTGAAGAAAAGTGAAATAATTTCCTAACAATACTATTAAGTGTTGAATCCAATCCTTTTGGACTGTAGCCATTCTATCTAAAAGAATATATCTCTTGAAAAAAAAAGGAAAATATATTTTATCATCAATTAAAAATAATGCAATTAATTTATATGAATTCAAATGCCTTATAATGTTTTCATTTACATTATTGTAATGATTTGATATGTTATCTGTTTACTTCGTTCTCCATCAGCTCATACAAGTTTTCATCTATTTCCTCAATTCCTCATTTTTAATGTTTATCATACATACACTATAATATATATATATATATACATATATATATGTATTATATGATAAATGCTAAAATATAGGACAGTTGTACTTATATAGCTCTTAATCAGTTAGTAAAGCTATTTTGCATGGTAACTCATTTTGCTTTGTTTTTAAATCATCTTTGATTTTTGAAGAACCTTTGTTCTCCTAGAATTACTATCACTAAAACACTTTCTTTAAAAAAATACATCATCCTGATTGATCCTCACCTATATTATGTGCAGCTTTCAGTTTATGATGAAATTGAATTTATGTTCATATGTTAAATTTAGCATATATAATTATGCTTATTCAAATAAATTAGAAATAATTTTTGTATGCATTTTATTTTGCCAGATTATGCCATTGTACTATACTGTATAGATGTATAGCTCTTCCAGGGCAAGAGATATGTCATCACATTTTACTTTTTTTTTTTTTTTTTTTTTTTTTTTTTTTTATCATGATCTAAACCTCATGCTAGTACCTTGGTCCATTATAGGCACTCAAAAAATATGAATGGGTGGATAGATTGATGGATGGATAAATGGGTGGATTTGAATGTAACAATGAGTTCATTACAAATAATGTCTTATTTGAAACAAAGCTCACATACATGGCAGGTTTTACTATAGTTGTCCTTCATTCTCTAAGAGCATTAAAAGGACATCACCATGTTGGATTCAAAGTGTTGTTGCATCACTTAAGATATCCATGTGAATGCCATGTTTAGGAAAATGTAAGTTAGAACAATCTGGCCAGCTCATTGAAGTTGCAAACCCTCCAGCAAAATTTGAATGCATAGCAGATTAATTCAAGAAAGGACCAGTGACTGTAACAAGGGCTGGTACCTTGTCCTGACAAATGATCTTCAAAATTTTCCTAAGAGAATTCACATTTCAGTTTTCAGAGATGCATACAAAAAGGATGAGGTTGTCATATCCTTTGTTTTTAAATCATCTTTGATTTTTGAAGAACCTTTGTTCTCCTAAAATTACTATCACTAAAAGTTTCTTTAAAAAACAGCATTCATCCTGATTGATCCTCACCTATATTATGTGCAGCTTTCAGTTTATGATGAAATTGAATTTATGTTCATATGTTAAATTTAGCATGTGTATGACAACCTCATCCTTTTTGTATGCATCTCTGAAAAGTATACTGCCAAAGTAAGTGATTTCATCCACAGCATTCAATATTTCTCCATTTGCAAAAAATAATGGTTCCACGTATGGACGATGTATTGCTGGCTGATGAAGAACTTGGATTTGCTTGGTATTAATTGTTAAGTCAAAATTAACACAAGAAGCAGAGAACTGATCCATACTTTGTTGAATCTCAGCTTCAGAGGTACTGAGTACACAATCATCTTCAGATAAATAACCATGCACCAGTTCTCCCTCCACTTTTGTCTTGGCTTGTAGCCTTTTCAAGTTAAATAATTTGTTGTCAGTGTGCTGATTATGATGACTGTAGTGATGCCATGTTCATCCTAATTGAAGACATTTTTCTAGCTACACTGCTAAAAATATCATTCTAAAAACATGGGAGCAAGCACATAACCCTGCTTTACACCACTGGTGACTGGGAAAGAATAAAAACATTATCCATTATGCAGAATCTGTGAAAGTATGCCATCATGAAACAGGCATGCAGTACTGATTAACTTCTCTGGACAAACAAATTTTGCCATAATTTTCCATATTCCTCTTGACTGACAGTATTAAAAATATTGTTCAGATAGGAAAAGCATTGTGCTCTGACTTCTGTTCTGCTTCTGGAATTTCTATTGAAATTGTCAGGCAGCAAACACTATAGCGAACATTGCTTAGCATTTTCTGAAGCCATACTATATCATGAATAGATAACAATCTTCCAGGTGATGGATCACTTTATTAAGGAATACTAATAAAAATGTTGCCAGCAATTATTAAATGGGACACACACACACACACACACAAGAGACAGACAAACAGACAGACAGAGACAGAGAAATAGAAGGGGGAGAGGAAAGAATGCTGTGATCATCACAGGACAATATATCCTAATTATTTTTATAGAGAAGGACAAGGGAGTCATCCTTGAACTTCTGGGAGATAACTTCCTTTTGTCATATAATCCAGAAAATTTCAGTCAATTTTTGTATGAGCACTGGACCTCTACATCCTCAATTATCAATCAAACATTTTGCTATGTGAGAAGTGCCTAATGATATTGAAAACCTCTTCTTTAGTTGGAAATTTGTCTAGAGATGGATTGACTATCACCTGGAGGATTTGATCTGTGATTTCAGCATTGGTCGGTGATGATTTGTTGAGAACTGTATAAAAGTGTTCAGTCCATATTTACAAGATTATTTATTTATCACTAAACAATGTGACTCCTGGAGCCCTGAGTGATTGAGAAGCACCATAGAACCTTTGGCCCAAAATTAGCCTTCTAATCATCATCATCATCATCATCAAATACCATAAAAATGCTTTGGATTGTTATTATCAGTTTAAAGCTGAATTTTATTTGCTTTCTTACTGATCCAATAATCCTGAATATCTCTAAGATTTGCTTTGCTTTCACTTTGCTTTTAATGGGGTTATTCAGAACCTTTTTTTTTTTTTTTTTTTTTTTGGTGATGGATGAACTGTCTTTCTGGTAAACTCTCTAGAATTCTCATGTTTTTGTTTAGTAGCTATTGAATTTCCCCTTCATTGTCATCAAACCAGTCTTGTTTTTTTATAAGAATTCTAGCCCAGAAGAGCAAATACTGTATTGTACACTATATCTCTGAAAGTTGCTCTTTCCTTTTCTGTATACTGTTACCAAATGTGTGTTGGCTCTGCTTTTCCTCCAAGTTAGAAACTCATCTTTCCCTATTGTGAGTTCTCTAATCCATTGGGATTGTCTTCTTTTAATCATCTTTCTTTGGGACTGCTGGTTCTTTTGAATGAAAATGTTTAGCCCTAAGAGAATAAATCTATGATCCATCCAGCACTCTACACAATACATCATCTTTGTCACTCTCACATCCTGTCTGTTTCTTCTCTTTCCAATGACATAATCTATTAAATGTAATGTTTGCTGTGAAAGTGCATCCACAAAGTTTTATTGTCTGTAGATTGACTACAGTGTTGATGATGAGAAGGTTATGAATGTTCAGTAATAAAAGACCATTGCTGTTTCTGATTTCATTCTTCCCCAAAACTCCCAGACATGTCTGACAAGCCTACTCGTGCATAAAAGTCACCCAGATCATAAGCTTTCTTTTCTAGCACATTGATGATAAGTGTAACCAGGTCTTCAGAATTTTTTTTATCTCATCAGGGTTTATCATGAGGGATCCTATGCACTGATGATGGTGATGTAACACTTTGTGCAAGTGGCAATTGCTTTATCAAGGATCTGCTGTTTACTCCTTTTGATAGACAAGCTTGTTGACTAGATTATTTTTGATTGCAAAGACTATGCCAGCTTCATGACATTCCTCTTCACTGCAGATACACCAAAAAGCATGTATTCAGCTCAAACTTAGATAAGTCAGCCTTCATTTTACAACCCCATTTCATTGATGGTGAATAAAATCAATTTCACAAAAGTTTATTATATTTTTGCATGCTTTAACTACATGGTGAGATCCCTGCCTGAACAAAAAAAAATCCAGAGAATTTTTGGGATATCTTTTCCTTATGCCCAAACACAAGTACTCTGGTCCTTTACAGATTGCCCAGACATTCAGGGGATGACAAATCCCATTGCTCTTTTCATAAAGAAAATGACCCTATGATCTGGGCCAATAATGTGCAGGGCTGTGACTACAATACCATTATACTTCCAGCTGCTTCTTCATTAGTTCCTATCACCAGCGAATTTTGAGATTGATACAAATTGTAAAATGGGTAGTCTTCATAACTAATACATTGCATTTACTATTTGTTAAGGACTTTAAAATTATTATCACTTTTGATCATCACTTCTACACTACTAGTAGATGATTTTATTATCCTCTTTTTATGGATGAGAAAACTGAGACAAACAGGATCAAAGGATTTATCACAATTACAAATAAGTTGTATTTTTTATGATTAAGTAAAAAGCTTTGAGTGAAAAGGTGTTCTCTTTATTTTTTAATTAACAGTATTTTCCCATTTCAGAAAATAAGAAAAAAAAGTTCACCATTGTAGCTTGGAAACCAATTCCTTTAATTTTCTCAAAAGCAAATGACAGAAAACATGCTATATTAGTAAGAGTATACAGGGCCACTGTAACAAACTCCATGAAAACTCCAATATGTTGAGTCAAAATTTAACTTGGGCAAGAAAATCAGGGATTTGCTACAGGATATAAAAAAATTAGAGGGTATTTGTATTCTTCAAGCAATCAAAAAAAATTGAAATTAGTACCTAGATAGCAAGTATAATTAGTCAAAATGAAGGTTATCAGAATGTGCTATTTCTGGATCTACCAGAATAGGATTCAACTAGTTATCTTGATTCCTCCCTACCTTGTCCTGTGCTGTGTCTTCAAGCATTCTAGATACTCAGATACTCTTTGCCCCCAAACAGCTCCCTTTACCACTCCCCACCATCACTATAATCTCCATAACTGATTTTTTTCTTTAGTAATCCTTTTATGATTTTCATATCATGAATTATAAAACTGACAAAGTGAAGCTCATATGACTCTCTGTGGGATCATTATTTAAATACTAGTCTAATAAAATAAAAGAGAATCCTATTAGTTTTGGCATGTGGGATAGATAGTAAGACAAATGAAAAAAAAAAAATCAGTTATGGTACCACAATCCCACTCTTTAGGATACATAAAATGGAGCTGAAAGTCAAAATATTTTAATCTAACAGGATAAAAAGGAAATTTCATACACATATGTTTACCAAACTCTCAGATATTTTTGTCAATTTTGAGAGTCTATCCAATGGGTGTGTGTATATGCGTGTGTGTGTGTGTGTGTGTGTGTGTATGAGTGTGTGTGTGTGTGTGTGTGTGTGTGTGTGTGTGTGTGAGTTGTTATGGTGATTTAGTTGTGAGTAGTAAGGAGTTTTAAAAGTAAATTCCCCTTGCTAATAAGACAAAAGAATTGGGAAGAGCTCAGATAACAGTTCTACTATCTCATAATGACTAAGGGAAATATTATTTACATTTTATGTATTATAAAAAAATAATGTTAGCCAGGAACTTTCCTGGCTTTTCTAGAATAGATTAAAGAAATTCCATTATCACATGATTAATCTGAGTAGGTGATTTACCATTAGATCAAGAAACCATGGTTACTCTAAGCCATTCACAGGACATAGAAATATCTTTATGCAATGGGACAATTCTTTTTCATTATTAGCTATAATGAAATGTTTTCTGCCAAATAAAAATATTGCTTTATTTAAAAAATATGCTAAATATTAACTTCTTATACATGGATAAATCTGTAGAAACATGAAACAAAACATTCAAGACATGTGCTAAAGCACAGTGATGAAATATGACTATTTTAAGGGGGAAAATGGAAACGAAACATCTATGTCATTGAATGGAAAGAATACAATTTACTTTGCTTAATAATTTAGCATTACCAATAGTTACTTTTTCAAAAAAATAATTTGAATTTTTCAAAATTGAACTATTCCATTTGTCAACCATTTAAAGCTTTCTAGATGAGCAGTACTCTCCTAGCTACTAAGAATTCAAAGACAAAAATTAAAAGTAATATATGCCTTGGAAAACATATTCTTCTGGAAGGATATGGCAATTATACATGGAAGAGAAGAACTAAGAAAGAAAGAGTTCTATCAATCCAGCACATCAGGAAAGACTTTTTGCAGGAAGTGGCACCTGTGCTAAGTCTTGCAGAAAGCTAAGGACTCTAAGAGGAAGAGATGAGGAAGGCAGATGTTCAAGAAATGAGGATGTAAGCGGAAGTGGGCAAAGCCTATATGCTTTATTCAGAAAAGAGTACACATATAAGAACAAATATAAGCAATGACATTATACTGTTGTGGATTCAGATACTAGTTAAATGTTAAATAGGTCCTTCAGTATCCTGTGGTTAAGAATGAATGTAATTATGAATATTTATGATACTTAGTCATTTCAAAGGTAATCTAAATAAGTAAACTGTTCCATGCTAAATTGATTAATGCTTTCTGAAAACATACTCACATCCACATCCACACACACACACACACACACACACACACACACACGCACAATTATAAAGTCTTAATTTAATAGAAGAATCTGACAAAAAGGGGGAAATTGATTTTCTCTATAGACATGCAGCCTCTACTCAAGCCTTTCTTAAACATTTATTCTAACATAAGAGCAACTTGGATTCTTATGACAGCCAATCCCCGTTTCTGGATATATTATATGAGCTAAAAATACTCAAGGTATACATAAAATGATGATTAATATGCCTAACACATAAGGATCAGACCAAGGTTTTGTTTTTTTATATATATATTTGTTAATGTTAATCAAGAGGATGACCATAGAGATCTTAATTTTGTTTCTGTATGTATACTTAATGTCCAACTACAGAATCCCAAAGGGTTATCATCTACTTTGATAATAAAGTCAACAATGAAAAAAAAAAAAACAACTTTAAATCCTGAAGTATTGAAATAGATATGAAACATTGATTTATTGCATAAAATAATTTGGGTATTGTGTCTATTGAGGTTTTGTTTGTTTGTTTGAAAAAGTCGCAATTTATATTTTTCCAAGTTAATTTGCAAGGAATAGCTCTTTAAGTAGAGCTATACCTATAGTTGGGAAAATATAAAGTGAGCAAAACAGGAGGTGGGAAAAACAAGGAACTAGTTTTTTGAGAACACAAATTTTAGAATCAAAAAACTTTAATTCTAATCCTAATTCTATCAGTACTCCATCTGTGAATCTCTTATTTTCATCCTTCAGTAAAATAATTAAAATATTTAATGAATTAATTCATATATATATATATATATGTACATATATATATACATATATATGTATTACACATAAATGTATGTTTATATGTTACATATATAATATTTATATAATATAAAAATAATTAATTTGATGAACTCTCTAAAGTAATTTGAATTTTTATGTTCTATGATTTTTAAGATTATATATAGTGTCATCTAAAGAACTAATACAGGGCCCAAGAGGATATAAAAAATAATAGTATATTAATGTTCACATTAGTTAACAAAGCTGAAGGCCAACTTCCTTCAATAGTTGCTAAAATATAGGAGTTCTTAGACAAGATGGACAAGAGCTCATTGGCAATTAGGCTTCCAGTTTTCACCATCTTCTGGTTCTTTGATAGTTGAAAAAGGGCCTTATTTAAAATGAGAACTTTCTTTCATCCAGCAGGCATTACCCATCTTGGCATAGTTTGGACAAAGCAATTTAGACAAATATGGTAAATAGCTAGTTCAGCTTCCAAAGGACATACCAGTCATCCTATGTAGGGAAAAGAAACTGGAAGAAGCAGCTGTTCCAATGATAGAAGAAACTGAGGACTACCAAGAAAGAATAGAGAAGAAAAATCTGAGAACAAAAGATACCTAGAAAACCTACCAATTTTGTTATGACCCAATGATGAATTCATCTTATTACATCATTTTTCAAACATCTCCAACTACCCATGATTCCTCTCGGAAGAGGCAATAGGTTTGCCAATTTGTTCTGCAGTTCATTTTATAAATTAAAAAGTGAGGTGAACAAGTTTAAGTAACTTAGGGTCATACAGCTATTATACATGTGAGACTAGATTTGAATCAGCTCTTGACTCCAGGCTTAGTATTCTATGAACTTTGACACCCAGCTGCCCATGGAATTCATAGCAGAATTAGACCTTTGAAAATACAGATTTTACTATTCTATTCCATTAGATTGAATATTGGCTTTTGGGAAATGTGAAAAATGAAATTACCTTTGACCCTAAGAAAATCCCCTTCTATTGAAATATTACTTAAAAACACATAAGTGAATATTTGGCAATCTATTAAATGAAAGAATAGTAACACTCAGTGGACTGAAGAACAAAAACAATTTCTTAGAAAATGTGGTAATTGAGCTGCCTTTTGAAAGAAGTAAGGATTCACAGAAGATGACATAAAGAAGGATCCCATCTTGGTATGGAAGATAACTTGTGAGCAAATAAAAAGAAAGTCAAGAAATAATTCGACTGAAGCACATATAAATTAAGAAAAATGATGGGACTTATAGGTGGTAGAACCAAGATAGTGGAGTAAAGTCAGTAAGCTATTCAAACTCTCCCAGTGTCCCTTGAAAACCACATGAAACTAAGCCTCTGAACAAAGTCGGACACAATGAAATCACTTTCCAGCTCAAGAAAGATTGGAAAAACTTTAAGTAAGGTCAATCTCACTGGAGTGAAAAGCAGTGTTTAGTTAAGCTCAGACAGAGTCTAGAAAATCATTAAAAGATTCTCAATTATAGCAGATCAGCAACTTAGATCTTTAGTCTTGACTCAGTAGTAGAGCTGACAGGGAGGCAGATGCCAGCCCTAGCTCTAAAGGTAAATTCTTGGAAACCAGCCTCTTTGGCACAGAAGGCAAAGCTACCCCCTGCATATACCTTGTACTCAAAACCACAGCTCAGAGCTTCATGTGAAGTGTGGGACAGTGTCTTCTTTATTCCAGGAGCAGAGCTCAATCATAAAAGTAAGAAAAAAAAAAAAAAAAAAAAAAAAGAAAAAAAAGAGGAAATACAAAAAGAAAAAAGAAAATGAGCAAGTAGCAGGGGAAAAAAAAAAAAAAAAAAAAAAAAAAAAAAAAAAAAAAAAACAACTTTGACCATAGCAAACTACCAGGGTGACAGTGAAGACATCAAAACATCAACTCAGACAAGGCAAAATGTTCACAGAGAAAATCTCAAAGACTGAAATTAATTAGTCTCAAGCCCAAAGAGGCTTCTTGAAAGTAATCATAAAAGACTTTAAAAGACAAATAAGGGGGCAGCTAGGTGGTGCAGTGAATAGAGTACCAGCCCTGAATTCAGGAGGATCCAAGTACAAATCTGGTCTCAGACATTTAACACTTCCTAGCTGTGTGACCCTGGGCAAGTCATTTAACCCCAACCTCAGGGAAAAAAAAAAAAAAAGACAAATAAGAGAGGTAGAAGAAAAAATGAGAAAAAAATTAAAGATATTCAAGAGAGCATCAACAACTTGGAAAGGAAAATCCATTGAAGAAAATAATATCTTGTAAAGTAGAATTAATCAAATGGAAAAATAGATACAAAAACTAACTGAAGAAAATTTCACTTTAAAAATGAGTGGAGAAAATGGAAGCTAATGACTCTATGAAACATCAAGAATCAGTCAAACATATTAAAAATAATTACAAAATGGAAGACAATGTAAAACACCTCATTGGAAAAACAGTCAACCTGGAAAATGGATCTGGAAGAGATAATTTAAAAATCATTGTTATAGGACGGGGCCAAGATGGCGGAGAAGATACACACAAATTTCTAACCTCCCTTCTACTCTCAATACGAATTAGTTAAATCAGCCTCAAAAATAACATTGGACTGATAAAAACCACAAGGATTAGAAGCACAACTTACCAGCCAAAGAGAATCTGGAATTTCATCAGAAAAGGTCGGTTCCAAGGGGAGGAAAAAAAGACCAGCACAGACAGGATTGGAGTAGGGGCTAGCACATTGTGCCAAATGGGCTGGGGAGAACTCTGGGATCAGAGAAGCTACTGAGATGGAGAAATCTGGAATAGGTTGATAGCTCTACTCTGCTTGTAAAACAGCAGATTAGAAGAGAAATCAAAGCAACTTAAAAACAACAACAACAACAACAAGAACAACAAAAAACAAACGCCAGATCCTATAACTATCCCAATCTGGAAGTGACCTAACACTGAACCTGGCACGGCTGTGCAGCCGCATTCTGCTGTCCAGGGTTTTCCTTGGGGCAGTTAACAACCTTAACAGTGGGGGACACAGCTCAGGGCAGCCTCTAATCCACATAGTGCAGGGCTCAGCCTAAGCCAGTGGAACTCCCCCAGCATTGAAACTCCCTCAGCAGTGATTATGCTTCTGGGACAGAGACTTCCAGTTCAAGCACAAGGGCTTTTCATCAGTCAGCTGCTAATATCCGCAGCACCACAGGAGGCTGTGGTGGGGTTGTGAACCTTTCATTGTTCAGCCTCAAACTTCAGGGCAGTCTCTAGGCCACACAGCAGGAGTCCTTCACTGGGCATTCCTACCAATGCAGCCATGCTAACTACTTCTGAGTCATTTCCAGAGGGGGGAGGGGAACTCTCTCCCAAGAGCTGTCTCATAGGCCAGTCACAATTTTGCTCCTTTCCATCCTATCTGGGAGGAAGCAGATAAATTTTCTACCCAAGGGCAGACCCCCCTCACAGAGTTTTAACAATGAGTAAGAACTTGAAGAGAACAATTGACACCTTCTATACAGAGAAAGTGTGGGTATGCAAACACAAGGAGGCTAACAACAGACAGTCTCCAGATAATACCCAGAAGGGTACCTGTCCCCCATCACATAACTCTCTACTCCAAAACAGTACTAAAAAGCTAAGAGAGTTTGAAGAAAAATGGGTAAAGGAAAGAGAAGCTATAATAGAGAATAACAACGTCCTGAAATTTTGAGTTGGAAAAAATAAAGAATTCACAGGAGGTGCAGGGAAAAAAAATGTGAATTAGACAAGATTAACAAATCACAAGAAAGCAGGATTTCTGAATTGGAAAAGATAAAAAAAAATTCCCAAGAAAGAATTTGTGAATTGGAAAAAGAAAATAAATCATTAAAAAAAAAATAATGAAATGGAAAAAAATTCAACAGAAAAAATAATTCATTTAAAAATGCAATTGGACGTATACAAAAAGAACTAAAAAATGTGAATGAAGAAAATAATTCATTAAAAATGAGGACTGAACAAATAGAAATGAATGATTCATTGAGAAACCAAGAATGAGTCAAACAAAACAAAAAAAACAAAAAAAAAAAAAAAAGAAAAAAAATGAAAAGCTGGAGAACAACATCAAATAATTACTGGGAAAATCTGTAGACCTGGAAAATACATCTAGGAGAGATAATGTGAGGATCATTAGGCTTCCTGAAAATTATGATGAAAAAAAGAACCTAGATTCTATTTTACAGGAAATCATCAAAGAGAACTGTCCAGAGATAATAAAAACAGAAGGGAAAAGAGGCATTGAAAGAATTCATCAAACACCTTCTTTCAGACTCTAAAACAAGAACTCTATGGAATATTGTGGCTAAGCTGCAGAACTACCAGACTAAGGAAAAAATATTGCAAAGAGCTAGGAAAAAAACAATTCAAATATCAAGGTGCCACAATAAGGATCACACAAGATCTGGCTGCCTCCACATTAAAGGATCAAAGGGCCTGGAACCTGATATTCTGAAAGGCAAAAGAACAAGGATTGCAAACAAGACTAAACTACCCAGCTAAGTTTAGAATTTTTTTCCATGGAAAAAGATGGTCATTTAATTAAACAGAGGAATTCCATTTGTTTCTAAGAAAAAACCAGACATAAACAAAAAATTTGATCTATATCCACAAGACAGAAAAGAAGCAGAAAAAGGTAAAAAGAACTCTTGAGAACTGTATCTCTGTTGTGGATATACAGAAAGTCCACATGGATAATTTGATTTTACTGATATAATATAAAAAAGGAAGTAGTAAAGGGAAGAGGATAGTATCAGAAAAAGGGGAAGGAGAGATAAAAAGAGGGAAACTACATCCCAGGAAGAGGCACAGAAAATCTACCACATCTGAGGGAATTTAGAGACGGGGAGAAACATTGTGTGAATCTTACTCTCATCAGAGTAGGCTCAAAGAGTAAATAATTGACATATTTGTTTTTTTCAGAGAATTCTCTCTCACCTCATTAAAAGGGAGGAGAGGAAAAGGTAAAAGGAAAAGGGGAATAAGGGAAGGGTACCAGAAAGGGGAAGGGACTTAAAAGGAGGGGGAAGGGATACTAAAAATGGAGGGCTGTGCATCACAAGTGGGGTCTATAAATCAAATATTGGGAAGGGGTTCAGAAAGGTCATGAGATAAAAAAGCATAATCAGGGTATAATATGAAGGCAGGAAATACAGAATTAGTAATTTTACCTGTAAATGTGGATGGGATGAACTCTCCCATTAAACGGAGGCAGATAGCAGACTGGATCAAAAGTCAGAACCCTACAATATGTTGTTTACAGGAAACACACTTAAAGCAGGGAGATACATACAGAGTAAAGGTAAAAGGTTGGAAGAGAATCTATTATGCTTCAGGTAAAGCCAAAAAAGCAGGGGTTGCCATCCTTATCTCAGATCAAGCAAAAGCAGAAATTGATAAAAGAGATAAGGAAATAAAATATATCCGGCTAAAAGGTAGCATAGACAATGAAGCCATATCAATACTAAACATATATGCACCAAGTGGTATAGCATCTAACTTCCTAAAGGAAAAGTTAAGAGAGTTGCAAGAAGAAATAGATAGCAAAACTATAATAGTGGGAGATCTCAACCTTTCACTCTCAGAATTAGATAAATCAAACCACAAAACAAATAAGAAAGAAATTAAAGACGTAATTAGAACATTAGAAAAACTAGATATGATAGACCTTTGAAAAAAACTGAATGGTAATAGAAAGGAGTATATTTTCTTCTCAGCAGTTCATGGAACCTATACAAAAACTGACCATATATAAATTCGCCTGAAAATATTTACATGAACTGATTCACAGTGAAACAAGTAGAACCATCAATAAGTTGAATATTGTATACAGTAACAGAAATATTGTGTAATGATCAACTATGAGAGATTTGGTTCTTCTCAGTGCTTCAGCGATCCATATTCTAATAAACTTTGGATAGAAAACACTATCTGCATCCAGAAAGAAAACTAGGGAGATTGAATGTAAATCCGTTTAGGCTATGTTCACTTCTTTTTCAGTTTTTTTCCTCTCCTATGGATTTTTCCCTTTTGTTTGGATTTTTCTCTCTCAATATGATTCATAAAGAAATGTATATTAAATAAAGTTAGTACACATGTAAAATATAAAAGAAAAGTGATAATTTTTTTTCATTCTATGGAATGTCTGTATAAGAATTCACATTCTACATAAAAACAAAAAACACCACTAAAGTTAAACAATAAGCATATTATTAAGCAATTATTATATAATGATTTTTAGTTTTTCAATACATAGATCTGATTCTTCCATTTTCAAAATATTAGTCTGAAAAGGCTACAAATATATTAGAATATGAAAGAGTAAGAGGTTTATTTAATAGCATCAAAGAAAAGTTATGATCACCTGAACTAGAGTAAATGATCTGTATGTTGGAAAGGAAAAAAGGAAATAAGCATTCATGTAATATTTATTTTGTAAGAATTGTATGGGTATCAATACCCAATTGATCATTGGTCAACACATATGAAAAGACAATTTTCAGATGACAAAATTAAAACCATCTATAGTCATATGAATTTTTTCCTTTTGTTCTGATTTTTCTCTCCCAAAATGATTCATAAAGCAATGTGTGTTAAAACCAAATAAATAAAAAGCCAAAAAAAGAATTGGATAGGTATGAAATATATAGTCATGAAAAGAGTTTGAGGACCTATAAAAATAGCAACAGAGAAGGGACAGCCAGACAAGTAGAAAAAAAAACAAAAAACTAAGAGTTAAAATGTCTTTGAAATCAAAGGGGAAGAAAATATTGAAGAAGAGAGATCATTGTACAATGTCAAAAACTGCAGAAAGGTTTAAAAAAGAGAATATTTTTAAGGCTGCTGCAATTGAAAGGTCATGAGTAATCTTTAAAGGAACATAAGTAGCCTGAATTCAAATCCAGCCAATCCAGCCTCTTAATCTAATTCTAAGATCTTTGGAAAGTCACTTAATCTCTATCTACTTTAGTTTCTTCATAGCTTCTATTTTCAGGTTTGCTATGAGGATCAAATGAGATATTATATGCATATATATAAATCACTTAGTACAGTACATAGTAAGTATTTAATAAATACTTGTTTTCTACTTAAGTGAGAAAATTTAATATATTGATGGAATTATAAATATGATTGCATGTTCTTGGTAAATGAGTGGATGGGGAGGAAGAAAATACATTGAACTGTATTTAGGAATTAGACACTAAAAAATGAGACAGATGATAGCTTTAAATTCTGCATAAAATAAGAAGGAAAGGGAGAAAATGATTAATGGGATGATGGGAAGGGATGAGGTCAGGGGAGTACAGAAAAATTGGTCTTGACAAAGAGGCCAACTCTTCTCTAAAAAACAGAGTAAAATAAGACAATGGGTAGAGCCATAAAGAGCTTTTGAATTATTGAGTAGAGAAAATATGGCAGTTGGAAATATATAGCCACAATTTGCTTAGCAAATTAAGAGGGAGGTCATCTACTGAAATAGAGGGGTTTGAGAGTTCTGAGAATATAGAGAGAAAGGAGAAATTTTGGAATAGCCACTACAAGAACATGATAGAGCCACTTGAGGATGATTTTTTTTTTTTTTCATCACTGAGAACTTTGCTATACTTAGAAACACAAGATGTGCCCAGTTGGGAAAACTGTATGACTTCAGGTAGGTTCAGCAGCTTAGAAATAGAAGCAGAGACAACATAATCATAAAAATGTATGTGGCATTATCTTAGGGTTGATCCAGATTTGATATTGAAAATGTGTAAATAACAGGACAATGGTAATAAAATATTCAGGAATTAAAGTTCAGTATATCTTTGAACTGTCTAATTATAATCATGACCTTAGTGAAAGAGAATTTGTTCTGAACAGGGATGATGGACTAGAAGAAATGAATGGGCTAGAGGTAGAGAGAGAAAGTCAGAATAAGGTTCACAAATAGGATTAGGAGTGAAAAATAAGTAGCACAAAAGATCATGATCAGAGATCAGAATTGTAGAATTCTAGGTAACTTGTCTAAAGATCATGCAATATCCAGATTACTCTCTCTCCTTCCTCAATGAATTTGATAACACTTTTTCTCCTCACCATTACTCTTCACAATCAATTTTCTTTCAAATACTCTAACTACTTAGTACTTCCACCTATTCACCTCCAAAAATACTACTTTTCCACTACACCTCAGTCACAAAGAAAGATGGTCATACTCTCAATCTTTCTATTGCCTGCAAATGTATTAAATATATTAAATATATTAAAACCAAATATATTAAAGAATTCATAAATCTCCTTATTATGTCAGCTTTCCCCTTCTCCTTCTGGCTTCCGTTACATAGTCCTATTCTTCACATTTACTATTTCCAAATAACAAATTATTCTCTCTTTTATCAATTTGGACTCCACAACTCAATCCCACACAATCCTCCTCTCTTGAATCATTAACCTCTTTTTTAAATGACCAAATATGCCCACCCAAAATTTAGCCTTGTATCACTCCCATCATTTGTCACCTGAATTCCTATGCATGTGCTCGTGAAAAAAAAATGCAAGAAAAACCATGCACTATTCTGACTGGGTCAAGTAAAAATTTATATTATATAACCTCAACTGATTATAGACAAACCGACTATATCTTCCTCATCAACTCACCATCCCAGTGTCCATTATGATTCTTCCAAATCTTTTCAACCCTTCTCAAACTTCTTGTGGCATTTGCTTCATATTTTACAGGAGAAAAAAATGAGTCTATTTGTTGTGAACTCCCTCTTTTCCCCTCTCCTTTATTTATCACTCATGTGCTTTTTCTTACTTTCTCCTTTTTTATCCAATTTCAATTGATAAAGTGGCCTTACTTGTTATCAAACCTAATCCCTTTATTTGTTCAAGTGATTCTATTCTAGCCAGCTCCCTCAATAGACTGCCTCCTTTGTCATCCAAAGTGTTTTACTGATTTTCAATCTTACCTTCTATTCTTGCTCATTTCCTATTGACAACAAACATGCCCATGTCTCCTGTACCCTGAAAAAACTATCCATTTTTGTTATCATCTTTTTCCTCTTCTACCCTTTGTAGCCAAACTCTTTGAAAAACTGGCTATAATAGGTGTCTTTTTATTTTCATGTCCCTTGCTTTCTTTTTATTCTTTTATAATGTGTTTTTTAAATCTCATTATTTTACTGAAACTGTGCTTTCCAAAATTACTAATTTTTTCTTAGTTGCCAAATCTAATGGCCTTTTCTCAATCCTCATTTTTCTTCATTTCTTTGCAACTTTTGACACTGCTGATCACCCTCTCTTCCTTGATACTTTTTTATGTCTAGACTTTCAGGACAACGTTCTCTTCTAGTTTTGCACTTCGGTCTCTATCTCTTTTACTGGATCCTCCTCTAGATCATGCCCCTAAAACAAAACAAAACAACAACAAAAAAACAAAAACCAAACAAACAAAAAGTATTCCCTCAAGGTTCCATTCTTAGTTTTCACTTTTTTTCTATATTACTTTGCTTGGTGATGTCATCTGCTTCCATGGATTTAATCACCATCTCTATGATGATGATTCTCAAATATATTTTTCCTCCACAATCTCTTTGCTGACTTCCAACCTCACATTTCCAATTGCTTTTAGCCATCTTGAACTGGATGCAGAGTAGATATTTTAAATTCAAGATATCCAAAACAGAACTAATTTTATTTCCCCTAAACAATAGCTCTACTTTTTCTGTTATCATAGAAAGCAACACTATCATCAGAATCACACCTTAAAAGTCATCCTTGATTCCTCACTAGATTTTACCTCCCATATCCTTGCTGTTGTTGAGGTTTGTTGATTTCACCATTGGAATATTTCTTTTCTCTACTCTAACACTCTGTCACCTTAAACCTTGAGTACGTAAACATTCTATTAATGGATCTGTTTTTCTCAAGCCTCTCTATACTCTAATTCATTCTTCATTTAGTCACTAAAGTTATTTCTCTAAAACACAACTCTGATCATGTCACTTTTTCTACTAAATAAACTCCAGTTGTTCTCCTATTGCCCCTAGGAGTTAAATATTCTGTTTGTATTTAAATGCCCCCATAATTTAATCCTCCTCTTAGCTTTCCAGGCTTCTTACACATTACTTCCCAACATTATTAAATCAAGTTAAATTGGCTTCCTCACTGTCCCACAAACACTCCCAGCTAAACAGCTCTTACTACTGACATCTCTGGCTTGAAGTCTGATTATCAAAGTCTTTCTTTCTATAGGAAATCTTCTTAATTCCACTGTACTTCCTCTTTTATTGCTTCCTAGTTATCTTGGATTTAGCCTGCTTAGCATATATTTATTAGCCTGTTGCTTGCCCCTTTAAACTATAAACTCTTTGAAGGTGAAGACATTTTTACCCTCTTTTTGTATTCTCAAAGCTTAGCAAAGTGCCTGATATAGAGTGCATACATGATAAATGTTTATTGCATGGATGCTGGTGGAATAATTTTGAGTTTTTGAGATCTAAGATAAGAATATTACTGTGGGTGACTGAATTGAAATCAACAGTCATTAATCAAATCCCAACTATGTACTAAGCACTGTGGCTGGTTTTAAGTTTAGCACAAAAAGGGGAAAACGGTTCCTACTTTCAAGCAGCTCATAATCCAATATAGAAGACAATATGTTTCAGAGAGAAGATTACATAATCAATGTATGAATCCTTGATTACAATCCTGCAAAGGGGATTAATATCAAAGAAATAGACTACTGAAATTAAGTAGTTGATTGTGGGGGAAACCAAGATGGCAGAGTAAAGACAGGAACTTGCCCAACCCCTCTGCCAAATTACTCCAAATCCCTTTAAATAATTATTCTAAACAACTATTAGAATGTAAGACCATTCTAAATGACAGACTAGAATATTTTCCAGATGAAGGAAACTTAGGGAAGTTCAGCAGAAAAGATCAGTGAAATTAGAATGAGAGTCCAATTGGAGTTTTGGTACAGATTGTGCCAGCCCAACCTAGCCCTGGCCCCAGTGCCATTCCTGGATCCATACAATTAAAGCAGGAATGGGTCTAGGAACCTCTAAATTAGCAGCAATATTGGTGACTTGTAGACCTTTTAAGCCAAAGACATCAAAGAGGATTTGGAATGTCCACAGAAAAGAAATGCAGCAACAACATGGGAGTGCAGTAAAAATCCCAACACAGGCTATGTCAGTACAGCCTCAGCCTTGGTCCCAGCATCAGAAAAGCAGACAGGTACAGTGGGGCAGAAACACACCTAACAGTTCCAGGGCAGAAAATAGTGCTTCTGTCTGATCCCTAGAAGGATATCTACCAAAAAACTCTTGAAGCTTGAAGTATATTCTATACCTAAAAACAGAGCTTTATTTTAACAAAGAATTAAAAGCACAGTAATAGATTAGGAAAATGAGGAGAAAATAAGAACAAACAAAAAAATTTTGACCTAGAAAGTTACTGTGATGACAAGGAAGATCAAAACACAGAAGATAAAGTCAAAGCTCCTACATCCAAATCTTTCAGGAAAGATAATTGGAATGAGGCTATGGAAGAGCTCAAAAGGAATTTTGAAAATTAAGTAAAATATAGAGGAAAAATTAGGAAAAGAACTAAGAGTGGTACAAAAGGAAATATAATTAATGAGGAGAAGAATGCCTTAAAATGTAAAGTTGTCCCAATGGGAAAGAAAAAAAAAAAAAAAGCTCACTGAGGAAAATAATTCCTTAAAAATTAGGTCTTAGCAAATGGAAGCTAATGGCTTTATGACAAATCAAGATATAATAAAGCAAAACCAAAAAATAGGAAAAAAAGGTGAATTATATCATAAAAAACAGGTTAATTGTAAAATAGATCTGGGAAAGATAATTTTTAAAACTATTGCAATATCTAAAAGTCATCATTAAAGAAAAAGACTGAACATCAATTTTTTTTTCAAGAAAACATATTCTAACTGAGGGAATTTAGGGAGGGGGAGGAACATTATATGAATCTTACTCTCATCAGATTTGGCTCAAAGAGAAAATAATTGATATATTTGGTTTACCACCAAGTGGTATAGCATGTAACTCTCTAAAGGAGAAGTTAAGAGAGTTGCAAGAAGAAACAAACAGAAAAACTATAATAGTGGGAGATTCCCCACCTTGCACTCTCAGAATTAGATAAATCAAACCACAAAAGAAATAAGAAAGAAGTTAACAAGGTAAATAGAATATTAGAAAAGTTAGGTATGATAAATCTTTGGAGAAAACTGAATGGAGATGGAAAGAATTACACTTTGTTGTCAGCAGTTCATGAAACCTCTACAAAAATTGACCATATATTAGGACATAAAGACCTCAAAATTAAATGCAGAATGGCAGAAATAGTAAATATATTTATTTCTGATCAGAATTCAATAAAAAACTGCATTCAACAAAAAGCTAGAGGTAAATAGACCAAAAAGTAATTGGAAACTAAATAATTTTAAAGAATGATTGAGTGAAATAGCAAATAATAGATAAAATTAATAATTTTGCCCAAGAGAATGAAAACAATCAGACAACATACCAAAATTTGTGAGATGCAGCCAAAGTGGTAATAAGGAGAACTTTTATATCTCTAGAAGTTTACTTGAATAAAATAGAAAAAGAGAAGATCAATGAATTGGGCTTGCAATTTAAAAATCTAGAAATAGACCAAATTAAAAACCTCAATGAAATGCTAAACTTGAAATTCTAAAATTAAAAGAATAAATTGATAAAATTTTAAAGTTAAAATAACTATTGAATTAATAAATAAAGATAAGAGTTGGTTTTATGGAAAAATCAGTAAAATAGATAAGCCTTTGGTAAATCTGATTAAAAAAAGGAAAGAGGAAAATCAAATTGTTATTCTTAAAAATGAAAAGTGAGAACTTTCCAACAATGAAGAGGAAATTAGAGCAATAATCAGGAGTTACTTTGCTCAACTTTATGCCAACAAATTTGATAATCTAAATGAAATGGATGACTAACTTCAAAAACATAGGCTTCCCAGATCAACAGAGGAGGAAGTAAATTGCTTAAATAATCCCATTTTAGAAAAAGAAATAGAACAAACTATTAATCAACTACCTAAGAAAAAATCTCCAGAACCAGATGGATTTACATGTGAATTCTATCAAACATTCAAATAACACTTATATCCAATGTTATATAAACTATTTGAAAAAATAGGGAATGAAGGACTCCTACCAAATTGCTTTTATGACACAGATGTGGTACTGATACCTAAAGCATGTTGGTTGAAAACAGAGAAAGAAAATTATAGACCAATATCCCTAAAGGATATTGATGCTAAAATCTTAAAATACAATATTAGCAAAAAGATTACAGAAAATCATCCCCAGAATAATACACTATAAACAAATTGGATGTACTCCAGGAATGCAGGGCTGGTTCAATATTAGGAAAACTATTTGCATAATAGAATATATCAGTAACTAAATTGACAAAAAAATGTGATCTTCTCAATAGATGCAGAAAAAGCATTTGATAAAATCCAACATCCATTCCTATTAAAAACACTTGAGAGTATAGGAATAAATGGACTATTCCTTAAAATAGTTAGGAGCATATATTTAAAACCATCAGTAGGCATCATATGTAATGGGGATAAACTGGAACCATTCCCAATAAGATCAGGAATAAAACAAGGTTGCCAGCTATCACCATTACTATTCAATATTGTATTAGAAATTCTAGCTTTGGCAATAAGAGTGGAGAAAGAGATTAAAAGAATTAGAGTAGGTAATGAGGAAACTAAATTATCACTCTTTGCTGATGATATGATGGTGTACTTAGAGAACTCCAGAATTCTACAAAAAGCTGTTAGAAATAATCCACACTTTTAGCAAAGTTACAGGATATAAAATAAAACCACATAAGTCATCAGCATTCTTATATATCACTAACAAAATCTAACAATTAGAGTTACAAAGAGAAATTCCATTTAAAGTACCTGCCGATAGTATAAAATATTTGGTAGTCTATCTCCCAAGGGAAAGTCAGAAACTATATGAGCAAAACTACAATATGCTTTCCACATTAATAAAGTCAGATTTAACCAATTGGAAAAAATAATAAAGGCTCTTGGATAAATCAAGCAAATATAATAAAGATGACAATACTATCTATACTAATCTATTTATTTAGTGCTATATCAATCAGACTCCCAAAAAAACTATTTTAATGACCTAGAAAAAATAACAACAAAATTCATCTGGAAGAAGAAAAGGTCAAGACTTTCAAGGGAACTAATGAAAAAAAAAATCGATTGAAGATAGCCTACCTGTACCAGATCTATAACTATATTATAAAGCAGCAGTTACCAAAACCATTTGGTATTGGCTAAGAAATAGACTGGTTGACCAGTGGAATAGGTTAGGTTAAAAGCACAAAATATCAAAAACTTTAATAATCTAGTGTTTGAGAAACCCAAAGACCCTGTTGTGGGATAAGAATTCACTGTTTGACAAAAACTGCTGGGAAAATTAGAAATTGATATGGCAGAAACTTGGCATTCACACACACTTAACACTGTATACAAGATAAAGTCAAAATGGGTCAATGATCTCGGCATAAAGAATGCAAGTATAAATAAATTAAAAGAATATAGGATAGTTTACCTCTCAGACCTGTGGAGGAGGAAGGAAGTTGTGACCAAAGAAGAACTAGAGATCATTATTGATCACATAACAGAAAAATTTGATTATATCTAATTGAAAAGCTTTGTACAAGCAAAAATTGGGAAAACAATTTTACCTCAAAAGTTCTGATAAAGACCTCATTTCCAAAATATATAGAGAATTGACTCTAATTTATAAGAAATGAAACCATTCTTCAATTGATAAATGGTCAAAGGATATGAACAGACAGTTTTCAGATGAAGAAATTGAAACTATTTCTAGACATATGAAAAGATGCTCCAAGTCATTATTAATCAGAGAAATGCAAATTAAGACAACTCTGAGATACCACTACACACTTGTCAGATTGGCTAAAATGATAGGAAAAGATTATGCTGAGTGTTGGAGGGGATGTGTGAAAAGTGGGACACTGATACATTGTAGGTGGAATTGTGAATACATCCAGCTATTTTGAAGAGCAATTTGGAACTATGCTCAAAACGTTATCAAACTTGAATACCTTTTGGTCCAGCAGTATTACTACTGGGCTTATATCCCAAAGAGATCTTAAAGAAGGGAAAGGGACCTGTATGTGCAAAAATGTTTGTGGCAGCCCTCTTTGTAGTGGCCAGAAACTGGAAACTGAGTGGATGCTCATCAATTGGAGAATGGCTGAATAAATTGTGGTATATGAATGTTATGGAATATTATTGTTCTATAAGAAATGACCAGCAGGAGGAATTCAGAAAGGCCTGGAAAGACTTACATGAACTGATGCTGAGTGAAATGAGCAGGACCAGGAGATCATTATAAACTTCATCGCAAAGTATATAATCAATTCTGATGGATGTGACTCTCTTCAACAATGAGATAAACCAAATCAGTTTTATTTGTTCAATAATGAATAGAACCAGATACACACAGTGAAATAACTATGGGAAATGAGTGTGTACCACTACATAGCATTTCCAATCCCTCTGTTTTTGTCTGCCTGCATTTCTGATTTCCTTCACAATTTAATTGTACATTATTTTAAAGTCTGATTATTCTTGTGCAACAAAATAACTGTATGTATATGTACACATATATTATATTTAACATATACTTTAACATATTTAACATCTTTGGTCTACTTGTCATCTGGGGGAGGGGGGGAGGGGAAGGAGGGGAAAAATTGGAACAAAAGGTTTTGCAATTGTCAATGCTGGAAAATTACCCATGCATATATCTTGTAAATAAAATCTATAATAAAAACAAAAAAATACAGAGAAATAAAATAAATAAAAAAAAACAATAGCTCAGAATTAATATTAATATTTATATTTTCACTACTTAGCCAGATAACTTGTCCAACTTTTTTCCTCATATCTCACTCTCAGTGACTCCATGTTGGATCTTCTTGGCAAAGACAGTGGAATGGTTTGGTATTTCCTTCTCTACCACAATTTACAGAGGAAAAACTGAGACAAACAGGATTAAATGACTTGCCCAGGCTAACAGCTTATAAGTGTCTGAGATCAGATTGAAACTCAAGTCTTCTTGACTCCAAGTCTATTGCTTTAGCCATTGTCCATCGTGATGTTCTACTGTTACGTAGAAAACTCTAAATAAATCATTTTTATTATTAAATAGAACAAAAAAAAACAAAAAATGAATGAATAAAATATTTCTGAAGTGCTTACTTATGCCACACATTTGCTAAGAATTAGGAATATATCAAGAAAAGTAAGTCCCTGCTCTCAAAAACTTTATGCCCCCCTTTAAATAAAAGTAGTTTTAACATTCATTCTTGTAAGATTTTGAATTCCAAATTTTTGTCCTTCCTTCTCTTCCTGCTTCCCAAAACAACAAGCTATCTATTATAGGTTATACATGTACAATCATTTTAAAAGTGTGTACTTATTAGTCATTCTGTGAAAGAATCACCAAAAGGAAAAAAAAATGAGAAAGAAAAAGCAAACAAAAAAGATGAAAATAGTTTGCTTTTACCTGTACTCAGTCTCTATAGTTCTTGTATCTGGATGCAGATGGAATTTTTCTTCCCAAGTCTATTGGGATAAAAGTATTGCTGAGAAGAGCCATGTTCATCACAGTTGATCATCACATGATCTTGATATTTTGTATAGTATTCCCCTAGTATTGCTCACATCACTCAGCATCAGTTCAATCTTTCTGAAATCAGCATGCCTAGAATAATATTCTATTTCCTCTGTATTCAGTAACTTATTCAATTGTTTCCCAATTGATATGCAACCACTCAGTTTCCAGTTCTTTGCCACTACAACAAGAGCTGTTACAAACATTTTTGCACATTTAGGTCCTTTTTCTCTTTTATTTTCTCTCTTCTTTTATTCCATCTTTGGGATACAGACCCAGTAGTGAAACCTCTGGATCAAAAGGTATGCATGATTTTATGGCCCTTTGACCTTATTTCCAAATTACTCTCCAGAGTGGTTGGATCAGTTCACAAGGGATTTTTTTTTTTCCTAATGGAGGAGAAAACATGCATGTGGGAACAAAAATAAATAAATAAATAAATAAGAAATGAAAATAAGGAAGAGAAAATATCATAGCTTCAATCACTTTTACTAAATTAACTTTCTTTGTGGATATTATCACTGTACCTTACAAAAAAGTTAAAGGAATGGTAAATTGGTGTGGCAAATATCTCAATTTCCCCAACAGAAACAAAGACATAAAGAGCTGGTGTTCATTATGCTTACTCTAGTCAGTTTGATGTCAATTTCTGACAAAATGCTGAGAAGAATTTCTAAAGGAATGATTTGTGAGCACTTCAGAAGAGAATAAGGGATTTTCACTGTTCACTCAGAACAAAAGTAGCTTCATTTCCTTTCTAGCTAGCTGTTCTCTAAAAGAAGGGTCTGGACTTAAATTCCAAAGTACTCAGTTTGAATTCTGTCTCATAGCCTTATTAACGAGTAACTCTGGAAATCCCCCAGCTTCTGAGAATCTGCTATAATTTCTGCAAATGTAAAATAGAGATAATAGTATTCCCTACCTTTCAGAGTTGTTTTTATGAAATAAAGTATCTGTAAAGTATTTAACAAACTTTAAAGTACTCTGCACATTCTACCTCTTATTGTTTGAAACAATCTCTTATGATGTCTTCATGAACAACATGAAAATATGATGGACGGAAGTTTGTTGTGGTTAGATAGATTCAAAACTGGCTAAAGAATGAGATCCCAAAGAGGTTTGAATAATAATACATTAGTGTTTTTAGTAAGTATAAGACAGCAGAGATTGTATCAGAGTGGAACAATTAAGGGAGATTAGTTGGAGTAATAAGGAAATCATGAAATCATCACTCCATAACGAGGCATTTTCTTTTTTTAAGGGAATTAATAACAACAAAAAACCATAATAAATAATATAATTGTAATTATAGTGAATATTTTTGTACAGCGACTTAAGGTTTACAAAAAAAAAAAAGAAAGAAAAAAGATTTTACATGTATTTTTTTTTCTCATTTAATCATTATTAAAAAAAAATCTGTCTGTTAAAGGCCATTACCATTTTTTTATACATTAGGAAACCAAGAGGCCATTATCTTTTTTTTATACATTAGGAAACTGGGACCAAGAGAATCTTAGTGAGTTTCACAGAGTCACATAACTAATTAAGTGTATGAGGCAGGAGTTAAATAGACTTGCTTAACTCTTGGTCTAAACATCAAAATTCAGATGAGAAGTGATCTCATATTCATATCCATACACATTTACATGTATGTACATAATATATATTTGTGGGTTTGTATAATGTATGTATGTGTATATTTATGTGTTTATATATATACTTATGTAACACATAAAATCAAATATATGTTTATACAGCTCATAGTCAGTGATAGTCCCCACATAACAATGAAGAAAAGGTAAATATTACTAATCCTGTGCTAAGGGAAAATTAGTATTGCATATAATGTATCTGAAATCAGAGATTTATATTGATTATTCCAAGCCAGTCAATTTTTGTCTATAAAGCAAAACTGGTTATAAACTATACAGGTGCTAAAAGACAAATTGTTTTTGGATCAAAGGAGTGGTATAAATGTTCCTTTGTCTAATGATGCTGTGTCCCATCTTTCCTTCATCTTATGAACATGCTGGTGATAATTCTTCATTGTCTCCAGCCTTGCAAATAAACTTTATACAGATTTGGATTTAGAAGGAATCTGAGATTTTTTTCAAATTTCTTCTCCCTAATTTATAGATAAGGATATTGAGACACAGAAAATTAAAAGTAAATTGTCTAGTAAGTGGTGGTGTCAGAGACAAGGTTCAAAGCAAAGCTCTTCTGATGCAGATCCAGCACAATTCTATAATAACACATTCCCTCTGATATTATCTTTTTCTTAGAAGAATAGATAGGAAGTTAGGTCTTGTGTGTTTTTGTGAATGTGTGTGTTTGTATTCTGAATACCTAAGAACAATATGAGAATTTCTGATCATGTGATCAAGCTGACCTAAAATTAAGACAAACATGATAACACTGGGAAAATTGACCTGAGAAGATTTGTCCCTCAGATTCAGGAAATACAATGGATCTGATAGATTTGGACTACTGTTATTTTTTTCTCTTGCCAGGGCATTACTTGAAAATATTTTTTCATCAAAACCTTTCCTTTAGGGTCCTAGTTGATCAAAAGGATATTGAAGAAGAAGGGAACTAGAAAAGTAGTAATAGAGGATAGATATGAAAAGAATGTCAGAGATCATTTAGTCATACTCCACCATTTTACAGATGAGGAACTGAGGAATACAGAAGTTAATTGACTTACCCATGGTCACACAGAGAGTCATTGCTAGAGATACAGTTGGAACCCAAATCTCTTAGTTTCATTCTCTATGGTCTGCCATGCTCAAACCAGAAAATCAGCATTGAGTCCAGTTATCAGAATGATATTCCTTAATAAACTGAAAAACATCTAGAGAAGGATGATCAAGATTGTGAAGATGATTAAAATCATTCCATATAAGAATCAATGAAAAAGCATAATTTGTCTAACCCACAGAAAAAAAGACTCAACTCCACAGAACAAAACCAGGACAAATTTTTTTAAACTTTACATAAGGAGAAAGTTTTTATGAATTATAATCAAACATAGAATGGCCTATAATATGAAATAATAGTGATCAAACTATCACGGACAATTTCCAGAGCAGAGGGGATGATCTCTAATGTCCTTTCTAAATTGAAAATTTTATGATTCTTTATTGCTTTCCATTACAAATTTTGGATACATAAAAGGTAGTCAGAAAAAGGTCATATTTTTATTATTGAACAGACACAAAAGGAAAATGAGAGAAAAAAAAAGATTTTCTATTTTTCAAGAAATAAATAAATATGTTTATATTAAAGGTGTTTTCCCCAATATGGCTTTACCACTATACTCTTCTTAATATCAGAGGGAGAAAATATCACAACAGGTGGCACTACACGCTTAACAATTATGTTAAAATTAGAATAGAAATACTTGCCTTTCCCCTTTTTTTATAAAATTTTATAAAACTCAAATAATTGAGCTGCAGATTTCATGATAAAACAAACATAAAAATAATTTTATGGAAATATAATGAAAAAATATGGAAATGCAAAATGGAAAAACAAGGGCTTACAGGAGATGGTTGCCTTTTAGATAAAAGATTTTAATAATTATTTTTTTTTATTTTTCTCGTAATTTGGCTAAATCTTCACAGAAATAAAGCTGAACATAAAAACAGTATTTAAATTTCACTTAATTCAGTTTCAACAATATATATTTTTCCCCCAGCATCTCAGCTAGTGCTTCACCATTATAGTCAGTAGGATATTTCCTAAACTACCCTTTCCTTACAGAATATATCAGCAGTAGTGCCTAAATAATTAAAGTATCAAAGACACTAAGAGTTCCATAGCACTGAGCTTTAGAAATGTAGCATGCTAAATTCTTAAATAACCACCAAGAGGAAATTTTCTATTGTAATTCAAAGTTTCAAAACTTTAAATTCACTTCTCCTGAGGAAATATCAGCATTCTCCAGGTCTTACTCACATTGTATAATCAGAATTAGATTTCCAATCTGAAGAAAAATATTTTAAATTATTTTTCCTTTTGCCCAGATCTTTGATTTCACCTTTTTAGAAATTTCCAATGTGGAAGCTCCTTTCCTTAGGGCACATAAGTTACTCATTAAATAGTAAAATTATTTACTTGCCCATAGTCATAGCAAGGAAGAGGCAGAGATTCTGTCAGAGGCAGGAAATGGGCTTATTCTTTTCTTAAAAATCAATCTTCTGCCCACTATATATATATATATATATATATATATATATATATATATATATATATATATATATATATATATATGTGTGTGTGTGTGTGTGTGTGTGTGTGTGTGTGTGTCTGTGTGTGTCTGTGTGTATGTATGTATGTATTTGAAAGAAATGAAAAGCAATATGCAGTAGTGGATAGAGTCATGGTTTTTAGTATGAAGTAGATTGGGTATCCAACCCTTCCTTTGATATATTGCAATAACTGGTGACTACCAGCAAGTCATAACCTCTTAGTGCTTCAAGAAATTCTCGGGGGGCAGAGCCAAGATGGCGGAGAAGAAACACACGACTCTGTGAACGTCCTCACTCCCTCACAACCAATTAGATAAATTAAGCCTCAAAATAAGCCCTGGACTGATAGATACCACAAGGACTGGAAGCACAACTTACCAGCTGAAGAGAATCTGGAGTTTCAACAGAAAAGGTCAGTTCCCAGGGGAGGAAGAAGAGAGGCCAGCACAGACGGCTGGGTGCTAGCATACTCTGCCGATCGCGCTGGGAAGGGCTCTGGGATCAGAGAAGCCACTGAGATAAAGGAATCTGGCACAGGCTGTTAGCTCTTCTCTGCTAATTATTTAGCAGTTCAGAAGAGAAAGCTAAAATACTTTAAAAACTCAGATTAGATTTTCCCCAGATCCTGGAGGTGTGGCCTCAGCTACCACCTGAGAATAGTTAAGAGATTGACAAGTGGGTGGATACGGCCCAAGGCAACACACACTGCCTAGTTTAGCTGGAGGGAGTGGAACTCAGCTCCAGGAAGTCCCAGAGAAGCGGAACCTTTGAACTAGGGACCGCGGTTTCTGGCAGACACTTCCAGTTTGAGCACAGGGGCTTTTCACGTCACCTGCTGCAGACATCCACGCCCCACCGGGACCCATAGGCTAGGCTTTGTGCTGCCTTTACTGTTCAGCACCCTCGGGGCACAGCAGCACTAATCACCTCTGAGGCACTTCCAGGGAGGGGGTGAGGAACTCTCTCCCAGAGCTCTATCTTAGCTCAGGTGCAGGAGCTGCTGCATCCATCCAGTCTGGGAGGAAGCTGGTAAAGAAGTAAATAAATAATTTCCTACCCCAGGGACAGACCCCAAAAGATTTTTTAAATATGAGCAAAAAAGCCAAAAAAACCATAGATTCCTACTACACAGAGAAAGAGCGGGTATACAACCCTGAGGAAGTTAACAGCAGAGAGACAGCAGATAACAACCTAAAGGGGAACGATTCCTGCCCCCCATCACATAACTCTCTCCTAGAAGAGACTCTGAAAAATTTAAGGGAGTTTGAAGAAAAATGGGGAAAGGAAAGGGAAGCTATGATAGAGAATAACAACGTCCTGAAATTGGAGTTGGAAAAAAGAAAGAATTCACAGGAGATGCAGGGAAACAAAATTTATGAATTAGAAAAGGTTAAAAAAACACAGGAAAGTAGGATTTCTGAATTGGAAAAGATAAAAAAGTCTCAAGAAAATAGAAATTCTGAATTGGAAAAAGAAAATAATTCTCAAAAAAAAATTAGGGAAATGGAAAAAAATTCAATAGAGCAAAATAATTCATTTAAAAACGAAATTGGGAATTTACAAAAAGAACTAAAAACTGTGAAAGAAGAAAATAACTCCTTAAAAGTCAGGATGGAACAAACAGAAATGAATGATTCACAGAGAACCCAAGAATCAGTCAAACAAAACAAAAAAAAATGAGAAGCTGGAGAACAACGTCAAATACTTACTGGGAAAATGTATAGACCTGGAAAATAGATCTAGGAGAGATAATCTGCGGATCATTGGACTTCCAGAAAACTATGACCAAAAAAAGAGCCTAGATTCTATTTTACAGGAAATTATCAAAGAGAACTGTCCAGAGATAATAGAAACAGAAGGGAAAGTAGATGTGGAAAGAATTCATCGAACTCCTTCTGAAATAGACCCTAAAAAAAGAACACCACGGAATATACCTGCAGAATCACCACACAAAGGAGAAAATCCTGCAAGCAGCTAGAAAAAAAAAAAAAAAACAATTTAAATACCAAGGTGCCACAATAAGGGTCACCCAAGATATGACTGCCTCCACATTAAAAGATAGAAGGGCCTGGAACCTGATATTCCGTAAGGCAAAAGATCAAGGACTGCAACCAAGAATGAACTACCCAGCTAATTTTAGCATCTTTTTCCATGGAAGAAGATGGTCATTCAATGAAACAGAGGAATTCTATATGTTTCTAAGAAAAAAACCAGACTTAAAAATTTGATCTACATCCACAAGACTGAAGAGAAACAGAAAAAGGTACACAGAACCCTTGAGAACTGTAACTCTGTTGTGGGTATATAAAAAGTACTCAAGGATAATTTGATTTTACTGATATAAAAGAAAAAAGGGGGGTGTAGTAAAGGGAAGGAGGTCGGTTCAGAAAAAGGGGAAGGAACGATAAAAAGAGGGAAACTACATCCCAGGAAGAGGCATAGAAAATACACCATATCTGAGGGAACTTAGTGAGGGGGAGAATCATTGTGTGAATCTTACTCTCATCAGGAGAGGCTCAAAGAGTAAATAATTAACATATTTGTTTTTCAGAGAATTTTCTCTCACCTCATTAAAAGGGGGGAGAGGAAAAGGGAAAAGGAAAAGGAGAATAAGTGAAGGGACTTGGAGGGAGGGGGGAGGGATACTAAAAAAAAAAAGAGGGAGGGTTGCGCGTCACAAGGGGTGTCTGTAAATTAAATATCGGGGAAAGGGATCAGGGGGGTCAAGGGAAAAAAGCATAATCTGGGGATACTATGATGGCAGGAAATACAGAATTAGTAATTTTAACTGTGAATGTAAATGGGATGAACGATCCCATCAAACGGAGACGGATAGCAGATTGGATCAAAAAGCAGAACCCTACAATATGCTGTCTACAGGAAACACACTTAAAGCAGGGAGATACATACAGAGTAAAGGTAAAAGGTTGGAACAGAGCCTATTATGCTTCAGGTAAAGCCAAAAAAGCAGGGGTAGCTATCCTTATCTCAGATCAAGCAAAAGCAGAAGCAGATCTCGTTAAAAAAGATAAGGAAGGAAACTATATCCTGGTGAAAGGTAGCATAAATAATGAAGCCATATCAATACTAAACATATATGCACCAAGTGGTATAGCATCTAACTTTCTAAAGGAAAAGTTAAGAGAATTGCAAGAAGAAATAGAAAGTAAAACTATAATAGTGGGAGATCTCAACCTTGCACTCTCAGAATTAGACAAATCAAACCACAAAACAAACAAGAAAGAAATTAAAAAAGTAAATAGAACATTAGAAAAACTAGGTATGATATACCTTTGGAGAAAACTGAATGGCAATAGAAAGGAATATACTTTCTTCTCAGCAGTTCATGGATCTTATACAAAAATAGACCATATTTTAGGACATAAAGATCTCAAAATTAAATGTACAGAGGCAGAAATAATAAATCCCTTCTTCTCAAATCACAATGCAATAAAAGCTACATTCAGTAAAAAGTTAGGGGTAAATAGACCAAAAAGTAATTGGAAACTGAATGATCTCATCTTAAAGAATGACTGGGTAAAAGAGCAAATGATAGAAATAATTAACAATTTCACCCAAGATAATGAAAATGATGAGACATCATACCAAAATCTTTGGGATGCAGCTAAAGCAGTAATAAGGGGAAATTTTATATCTTTAGAGGCTTATTTGAAGAAAATAGAGAAAGAGAAGATTAACGAATTGGGCTGACAACTTAAAAGATTAGAAAAAGACCAAATTATAAACCCCCAACCAAAAATTAAACTTGAAATACAAAAATTAAAAGGAGAAATCAATAATATTGAAAGTAAAAAAACTATTGAATTAATAAATAAAACCAAGAGTTGGTTTTATGAAAAAGCCAATAAAATAGATAAACCATTGGTAAATTTGATCAAAAAAAAGAAAGAGGAAAATCAAATTGATAGTCTTACAAATGAAAAGGGGGATCTTTCCACCAATGAAGAGGAAATTAGAGAAATAATGAGTTACTTTGCCCAACTTTATGCCAATAAATTTGATAACTTAAGTGAAATGGATGACTTCCTCCAAAAATATAGGCTCCCTAGATTAACAGAGGAGGAGATAAATTGCTTAAATAGTCCCATTTCAGAAAAAGAAATAGAACAAGCTATTAATGAACTCCCCAGGAAAAAATTCCCAGGGCCAGATGGATTCACATGTGAATTCTACCAAACATTTAAAGAACAATTAGCCCCAATGTTATATAAATTATTTGAAAAAATAGGGGATGAAGGAGTCCTACCAAACTCCTTTTATGACACAGACATGGTACTGATACCTAAACCAGGTAGATCGAAAACTGAGAAAGAAAATTATAGACCAATCTCCTTAATGAATATTGATGCTAAAATCTTAAATAAGATATTAGCAAAAAGACTTCAGAAAATCATCTCCAGGATAATACACTATGATGAAGTAGGATTTATTCCAGGAATGCAGGGCTGGTTTAATATTAGGAAAACTATTAATATAATTGACCATATTAATAATCAAATTAATAAGAACCATATGATCATCTCAATAGATGCAGAAAAAGCATTTGACAAAATCCAACATCCATTCCTACTAAAAACTCTTGAGAGTATAGGAATAAATGGACTATTCCTTAGAATAATCAGAAGCATATATTTAAGACCATCAGTAAGCATAATATGCAATAGAAATAAACTGCAACCTTTCCCAGTAAGATCAGGAGTGAAACAAGGTTGCCCACTATCACCATTACTATTCAATATAGTACTAGAAACGCTAGCCTCGGCAATAAGAGCCGAGAAAGAGATTCAAGGAATTAGAGAAGGAAATGAGGAAATCAAACTATCACTCTTTGCAAATGACATGATGGTATACTTAGAGAACCCCAAAGACTCTGCTAAAAAGCTACTAGAAATAATTCAAAATTTGAGCAAAGTGGCAGGATACAAAATAAATCCACATAAATCCTTAGCATTTTTATATATCACTAACAAAATGCAACAGCAAGAGATACAAAGAGAAATTCCATTCCAAACAAATGTTGAGAGTATAAAGTATTTGGGAATCCATCTACCAAAGAAAAGTTAGGAATTATATGAGAAAAATTACAAAACACTTGCCACAAAAATAAAATCAGATTTAAATAATTGGAAAGACATTCAGTGCTCTTGGATAGGCCGAGCGAATATAATAAAGATGACAATACTGCACAAACTAATCTATTTATTTAGTGCTATACCAATCAGACTCCCAAGAAACTATTTCAATGACCTAGAAAAAATAACAACAAAATTCATATGGAAGAATAAAAGGTCGAGAATTGCAAGGTAATTAATGAAAAAAAAACGCAGAGGAAGGTGGTCTAAGTGTACCTGATCTAAAGCTATATTATATAGCAGCAGTCACCAAAACCATTTGGTATTGGCTAAGAAATAGACCGGTAGATCAGTGGAACAGATTAGATACAAAGGACAAAAAAGGGTACATATATAGCAACCTAATCTTTGACAAACCCAAAGATACCAACATTAGGGAAAAAAAATTCATTATTCGGAAAAAACTGTTGGGAAAACTGGAAATTAGTATGGCAAAAATTACATATGGATCCACACTTAACACCATATACCAAGATAAGATCAAAATGGGTCCATGATTTAGGCATAAAGAGGGAGATAATAAATACATTAGAGGAACAGAGGATAATCTACCTCTCAGACTTGTGGAGGAGGAAGGAATTTGTGACCAGAGGAGAACTAGAGATCATTATTGATCACAAAATAGAAGATTTTGATTACATCAAACTAAAAAGTTTCTGTACAAATAATACTAATGCAAAGAAGATTAGAAGGGAAGTAATAAATTGGGAAAATATTTTTAAAAACAAAGGTTCTGACAAAGGTCTCATTTCCAAAATATATAGAGAACTGACCCTAATTTATAAGAAACCGAACCATTCTCCAATTGATAAATGGTCAAAGGATATGAACAGACAATTCTCAGAGGAAGAAATTGAAACTATATCCACTCACATGAAAGAGTGTTCCAAATCACTATTGATCAGAGAAATGCAAATTAAGACAACTCTGAGATACCACTACACACCTGTCAGATTGGCTAAGATGACAGGAACAAATAATGTTTAATGTTGTAGAGGATGTGGGAAAACTGGGACACTGATACATTGCTGGTGTATTTGCGAAAAAATCCAGCCATTCTGGAGAGCAATCTGGAATTATGCCCAAAAAGTTATCAAACTGTGCATACCCTTTGACCCAGCAGCGCTACTACTGGGCTTATATCCCAAAGAAATACTAAAGAGCGGAAAGAGACATATATGTGCCAAAATGTTTGTGGCAGCTCTTTTTGTAGTAGCTAGAAACTGGAAGATGAATGGATGTCCATCAGTTGGAGAATGGTTGGGTAAATTATGGTATATCAAGGTTATGGAATATTATTGCTCTGTAAGAAATGACCAGCAGGAGAAATACAGAGAGGCCTGGAGAGACTTAAATCAACTGATGCTGAGCAAAATGAGCAGAACCAGAAGATCTGTACACTTCAGCAACAATACTGTATGAGGATGTATTTTGATGGAAGTGGAAATCTTCAACATAAAGAAAAACCAACTCACTTCCAGTTGTTCAATGATGGACAGAGGTAGCTACACCCAGAGAACGAATACTGGGAAGTGAATGTAAATTGTTAGCACTAATATCTGTCTGCCCAGGTTGCATGTACCTTCGGAATCTAATGTTTATTGTGCAACAAGAAAATGATATTCAACCACATGTATTGTATCTAGACTATATTGTAACACATGTAATATGTATGGGATTGCCTGTCATCGGGGGGAGGGAATAGAGGGAGGGGGGGATAATTTGGAAAAATGAATACAAGGGATAATATTATAAAAAAAAAAAATATATATATATATATATATATATATAATAAAAAAATTATTAAGTAAAAAAAAAAAAGAAATTCTCTAAGCTAATAAGTTACAAATGAGTTTTTGATCTTTATTTGAGGGAAACGTATTCTTTCTGAGAATTCCCTGAACTAGTGAAATTATAGCTACACTTGCCCCTTCCCACACACACAAAACAAAGGGGAAACAAAGACGGGGGGAGAAACATGATTTTTTTTCTATAAAAATTTTGATATCTTTTATTTATACATTTCTTTTATTTCTAAAAATATTCCTCTCTTTTCCTTTATGCAAAGTTAGTGTTTATAAAAAAGAAAAAAGAGAGAAAAATATACTTAATATCAACAACTCTTTAAAAGAGTCTGAAAGTACAAGAGATATGCAATATATATAGTTCCTTCTTTTCTTTGAAGTCCAAGATAGTGATGGCAGTTTTAAATATGAGATTTTTAAAAATGTCTTTTTCCCATTTACATTATTTTATGTACTACTGTTGAAAAAAACTTTTAATAACTCTCCAACCAATCAGCATATTACAATGGAAAGAGTACATCATTTTTAAGGTAAGTAAAAAGTCAAGATGGAAGGTGAGTATCTCAGAAGTAACTCCTCCTACCTTTGAGTACTGGATAAGTCATTTAATTTTTCAGAGATTCAATTTTTACACCTGTGAATTTTAATATGGACACCACCAACCTCATTGAATTGTGAATAAAGAGCTTTTCAAACTATAAAACAATATTCAAGTGTTAGCTCCCACTATTGTTACTGAAATAAATCTAAATTCCTCAGTTATCATTCAAGAATCACCCTAATGTTATCCAAGGTAATATTTCCTGATTTATCTCACATCACTAACTTTCCAAAACCTATGTTCCAAACTGTCCCACTCAGTTATCCCTAGAATCAATCTCCTGAGTTTACCTATTGCTTAAATTATTTCTTTTGTTTTAAATGCTCTCCATCCACCTCCATTGCCCCACCATTTCTATGATTGTATTTCCATCCATCTTGCAAGATTTAGCTGAAATGCCACCTCCACCATGATGCATTTCCTAAATTCTCTCCCCATCACTATCAAAACATTATCTCCTCCTGAACTTTGAAAATGTCATGGCTTATGCATTTATTGTTCCCCACAGTACATTTTAATTTTTAAATGTACAAGTATATCTTGATTATTATGTTGCTAAGTCCATGAGGACAAGGATAGTAATGTATCATCTATTTCATATAAAGCCTAGCATAGCAAAGACAAAACAAATATTTGATGATTTAAAATGATTTTAATTGCTTGGATAGGGATCTGTTAAACCCACTCAAGACTATTTATAAATAAAGTTTTTATTTTTTTTTAAGTACATGTACTGTATGTAAGAATCTGTATTGTCTGGGTTACAAAGAATTAAAATGAGTGAATGAAAAAATTATTCAATCAATCAATAATCATTTTTTATTAGGTGACAAAGTGACCCAGTACATAAAGTTCTGAACCTGGACTCAGGAAGAAAAAAACAAATACAGGTCGGGGCAATTACTCAGCATCTGTGTATTTCACTCTCATTTTGAAAATGTGGATGATAACAACAACACCTTTATCCCAAATGTAATGGAGGTATTGCTGCACATATCCAAATCACCTAACAGGAGGTTTCTGGGAGAACACCCTGTGTTCTAAAACTAGAGTGTCAATAATCCCCATTGATTATGTATCTGGAACAGGCAATTTCTTTTAAATGATCATACTGAAACTTTATTTCCACATGACATTCAGGAAGAAAAAAGTTCCTTTTCACTCATACCATGTTTACTGAGGTGAGTGCAGAAGGCTATTTTCCTCTCATTCTATCCACCACCACCACTTTTTTTTTTTCTTTTTAACTTTGAAAACTTGACTTGGGGTTTTGTCCAGATTTGTTTTCAGTTCTAGGCAAAGGTATGAAATTCCCTTATCCAGAATTGAATTATGCAAATCTTTGAGCCAGAATTCCAAGGCAGATGATGTAGCCAGGGCAGCAGAAAAATTTTGAGAAGCAAGCCAAAAGGAATTTTAGACTTCGGATTGTGTGAGATGATACAATACAGGAACTGAGCTAACTGGTGTATCTAGAGTATTTACCTTCTCATAGATTGAAATGATATGAGTATGGGAGATGTTTGTATGTTTATTATTGCTATGTTTTCAAAAGTATTTTCTATAAAATCTAATCCATCTATTAAGTGTGAAATAAAACTGGGTTGAAAGTGGCTTCTAATAGTGAAGGAAAACCATGAGTTGGGCCTGCAACCAATAATCAAGAGATTGGACATCCCCTTAAATCTGCTCAAGGGCTTACCTAGATTGTTGGAACTCTTGTCTTCCCAGAAATCAGCTGGAGTCAGGATAATCAAAAGTCTTTATTCTTGGTCAGGGGATTAGATCTAGTAATCTCCACACCACCCTCTTCTCTCCACCACCACAAGAGCAAGTGCCTCAATTTCCTCCTCCTACTCTCCCCACATCACTTCCCCCTTTGTCCCACCAATCAAGTCAGCACAGAACAGCTGGGGAGGGTCAACCTTCAAACAAGTTAATTCAGAACCGTCCAATTGGCAATTAGTCTCACATGCTCCATTATCCAAGTGTATTTGCTCAGTTCTAGCCCTTTACATCTCCTGCTTTCTTTTGTTTTAGAACACAAGTGGTCACGCCATCCCTAACTTTTTAGGGAGGTGAGAATCCCAACAAGGAGGTGATCATGCCCTCCCTGACATCTCAGGAAGGGAGATGAAAAGCACCAAAGCAAAAGAGGATTGCTAGTGGGTTTCTGGGTTGAAGGGTCTTATTAGAGACAAGTATGCACAAACCCATCAGGATGGGAGTTATTACATAAGCACATAGCAATAACACAGAGGCTATTAGTGATGACTCTCCCCACAGACAGTGCAGGCTTGATGTGGTGTAACAAACAGAAATTGTACATACAAGTGGTGATATAACAAACAATTTAAATCAACACAGTTTTGTAAAAGATTTCCAGAAGTCCTAGAAGGAGGGTATGTAAACATCAGTCACACATATGTCTTCTTCAGCAACCAAGAGATAGTCCAAAACCAATCTATTATCCATTGCTTCACATGTTAAGGAATCCAATGATCCCCACAAGTTTTTGAAGTACCACATCAGTCTTTTTATATGTTAGGGAATCCAATGATTCCTATAGGTTTTGAAGTCCTGCAACAGTCTTATGATGCCTCAGAGAATCCAATAATTCCTGAGGATTTTCAAGTCCTACAATAGTCTTTTGATGTCTGAGAGAATCCAATGATTCCCGAAGGTTTTCAAGTCCTATAATGGTCTTATCACATCTCAGAGAATCCAATGATTCCTGAGGATTTTCAAGTCCAACAATTTTTAATGTCCATGAGTCAAAGGCCATAACTGCCAGGTTCTTTCAGTGGTAGGCATAGTCAGCAACAGAACCACCTGATGTTTCTTGGGTCTTCTCCTTCGTTTCAAGGGTCTGCTCTGTCTCTCTCCAATAGACATGGCAAATACAGCTTGTTGGCACCCATCTTATTCCTTCTCCATCTGTGGAGATACAAGCAAACCCTCTCTCCCAAGTGGTTAACCTAACTGGTCCCTTCCTTTCACCACTTTATGGGTCTCTCCACATCACCTGGCGATGTGCAGCTGCTCATACTGGACACTGTCCTTCCACTGGGTTATAAAACCTGTCTGCTGGGGGGACTTCCGGCCAAGATGGCGGCGTGGAGGCAGACAGCTGCTTGAGCTCCTCGTTTTCTCTCAGAACTTACTTCATGACAAGCCTCTGACTTAATGCTTGACCCAGAAAGAAATCCATAAATAATCACCAAGAGAAGACATCCTTGAAAGTCGCCAGAAAAGGTCTGTGTTTGCTCGGGGGAGGGTCAATCAGACTGGGCGCAGACTGAGGGCAGACAGCCAGAGCAAGACAGGCAGCTCACACAGCTCAGACCAGAGGGGGAGGGGTGTGATCTCTGCCATTTCTGTGAAAGGGCTTTTGCCCCAGTGTGGATGCTCCGTCTTGGCAGCAAGCCAGGAGCAGCAGAGAGGGTGTAAACACCAGAGGTGAAGATTAAAACCCCAGAAAGCCAGCGTCTCTCAGAGCCCGGCCACCCCCAACCCCCACCTGGACTGACTTGGTGCGTTCTCGGAGCCCCAGAGCGCAGACTCAGTACAGTCATTGCTGTTCTGTTAGTGGCTCTCTGCTGCCCTACCCCCAGTCTGTAGAGGAAGCCCATTAATAACATCCAGCCCTATCCCCCGCAAAACAGACCAATTGTTTCTCTTGTCAGTTTGTTTTCTTTGATTCCTACTTTGACAAAATGAACAAAAAATTCAAAAGGGCTCTAACCATTGACAGCTTCTGTGTGGAGAGGGAGCAGACTTCAAATGCTGAGGAGACTAGGAACAGACTGTCCCCAGATGTATCCCCTGGGAGGGATATAAGCTGCTCCTCAATACAAAAGAACCTCATAGAGGAAATCAAAAAGGCTCTCACAAGAGAGCTGGAAGAGAAATGGGAAAAGGAAAGGGAAGCTTGGCAAGAGAACCTGGAGAAGTCATCCCATGCATTCAAAGACAGAATGGATAAAGAAATCAAATCATTGAGAAACAAGATTAGTGAGCTGGAAAAGGTAAACAACTCCAAGGAAAACAGGATTAGAGAGCTAGAAAAAGAAATCAGCTCTCTAAAAAATAAAATGGATAAAATGGAAAAAAATTCCATAGAAGATAAAAACTCAATTGGACAATTACAAAGAGATATAAAAAAAATGAGTGAAGAAAATACATCATTGAAAATTAGACTGGAACAAGTAGAAATGAATGACTCAAGGAGAAACCAAGAGGGAGTCAAGCAAAACCAGAGAAATGAAACAATTGAAAAGACTGTCAAGTACCTTACCAGAAAGACAACAGACCTGGAAAACAGATCCAGGAGAGACAATTTGAGAATAATCGGACTCCCTGAAAAATGGGAGGAAAAAAAGAGCTTGGACACCATTTTCGAGGAAATTATCAAAGAGAACTGCCCAGACGTTTTGGAAACAGAGGGTAAAATAGACATTGAGAAAATTCATCGATCACCTACTGAAAGGGACCCTAAAATCAAAACGCCAAGAAATATAGTGGCCAAGTTCAAGAACCATCAGACAAAGGAAAAGATATTGGAAGCTGCTAGAAAAAAACAATTCAGATATGGAGGATCCACAATAAGGATAACACAGGATCTAGCAGCATCCACATTAAAAGAACGCAGGGCCTGGAACATGATATTCCGAAAGGCTAAGGAACTTGGTATGCAGCCAAGAATAACTTACCCAGCAAGAATGAGCATCATTTTCCAGGGAAGAAGATGGACATTTAACGAAATAAATGAATTCCATCTATTTTTGATGAAAAAACCAGACCTATATAAGAGGTTTGATCTTCAAATACAGAACTCAAGAGACTTCTAAAAAAGGTAAAAAGAAATCTTGAGAACTATACTTCTGTCAAAAAAATATGTAAAGAACATATGTACAATTTGTCTTAGAAACTAGAGGTGGAAAGGAGATTATATCATAAAAAAGTATAAAGTGGTGGTACTACATCTCATGAAGAGGCAAAGGTAACCTATTATATCTGAGAGAAAGAAAGGAGGGAGATGAACATAGCGTGTATCAATAGACATATTCGATTTATGGTGAAACTTCTTCCACTTCATTGAAAAGTGAAAGGGAAGGAGTAAGCTAAGGGGAAGGGAATACAGTAATTTCGAGGAAAAGGGGTAAAATAAGGGGAGGATCTTTAAGGTGGGGGAGGGATCCTAAAAAGGGAGGGCTGTGAAAAGCAAGTGGTGTTTACCAGTTTAATACTGGATAGGAGGGAAAAAGGGAAGGAAAGGGGAAAAGCATAATCAGGGGTTAATAGGATGGCAAGCAATATAGAATTAGTCCTTCTAACCATAAATGTGAATGGGGCAAACTGCCTCATAAAGAGGAAGCAGTTAGCAGACTGGATTAAAAGTCAGAATCCTACTATATGTTGTTTACAGGAAACACACCTGAAACAGGATGAGACATTCAAACTAAAAGTAAAAGGGTGGAGCAGAATCTATTATGCTTCAGGCAAAACCAAAAAAGCAGGAGTAGCCATCCTCATCTCAGATCAAGCAAAAACAAAAATTGATCTAATTAAAAGAGATAAGGAAGGGCATTATATCCTGCTAAAGGGAAGCATCAATAGTGAAGCAGTATCAATATTAAACATGTATGCACCAAGTGGTGCAGCATCTAAATTCTTAAAAGAGAAATTAAGAGAGCTGCAAGAGGAAATAGATAGCAAAACTATAATAGCGGGAGATCACAACCTTGCACTATCAGAATTAGATAAATCAAACCACAAAATAAATAAGAAAGAAGTCAAAGAGGTAAATAGAATACTAGAAAAGTTTGATATGATAGATCTTTGGCGAAAGCTAAATGGAGACAGAAAGGAATATACTTTCTTCTCAGCAGTTCATGGAACCTATACAAAAATTGATCATATACTAGGGCATAAAAACCTCAAAATCAAATGCAGTAAGGCAGAAATAGTAAATGCATCCTTTTCAGACCATAATGCAATCAAAATAACATTTAATAAAAAGCCAGGGGAAAATAGACCAAAAAATAATTGGAAACTAAATAATCTTATACTAAAGAATGATTGGGTAAAACAGCAAATCATAGACATAATTAATAACTTCACCCAAGAAAATGACAATAATGAGACATCATACCAAAATGTGTGGGATACAGCCAAAGCAGTAATTAGGGGAAGTTTTATATCTCTACAGGCCTACCTGCATAAAACAGAGAAAGAGAGGGCCAACGAATTGGGTTTACGAACTAAAATTGCTAGAAAAGGAACAAATTAAAAACCCCCAGACAAACACAAAACTTGAAATTCAAAAAATAAAAGGTGAGATTAATAAAATTGAAAGTAAAAAAAACTATTGAATTAATTAATAAAACTAAGAGTTGGTTTTATGAAAAAACCAACAAAATAGACAAACCCTTAGTAAACCTGATTAAAAAAAGGAAAGAGAAAAAGCAAATTGATAGTCTTGAAAATGAAAAGGGTGAACTCACCACTAATGAAGAGGAAATTAAAACAATAGTTAGGAGCTACTTTGCTCAACTTTATGCCGATAAATTCGATAACTTAAATGAAATGGAAGAATACCTTCAAAAATATAGCTTGCCCAGATTAACAGAGGAAGAAGTAAGTAGTCTAAATAGTCCCATCTCAGAAAAAGAAATAGACCAAGCTATTAACCAACTTCCTAAGAAAAAGTCCCCAGGACCAGATGGATTTACAGGTGAATTCTACCAAACATTTAAAGAACAACTAACTCCAATGCTATGTAAACTATTTGAAAAAATAGGGATTGAAGGAGTCCTACCAAATTCCTTCTATGACACAGACATGGTACTGATACCTAAACCAGGTAGATCGAAAACTGAGAAAGAAAACTATAGACCAATTTCCTTAATGAATATTGATGCTAAAATCTTAAATAAGATATTAGCAAATAGATTTCAGAAAATCATCCCCAGGATAATACACTATGACCAAGTGGGATTTATACCAGGAATGCAGGGCTGGTTTAATATTAGGAAAACTATTAGTATAATTGACCATATTAATAATCAAATTAATAAAAACCATATGATCATCTCAATAGATGCAGAAAAGGCATTTGATAAAATCCAACATCCATTCCTACTAAAAACGCTTGAGAGTATAGAAATAAATGGACTATTCCTTAAAATAATAAGGAGCATATATTTAAAACCTTCAGTAAACATCATATGTAATGGTGATAAACTAGAACCTTTCCCTGTAAGATCAGGAGTGAAACAAGGTTGCCCACTATCACCATTACTATTCAATATAGTACTAGAAACTCTAGCCTTGACAATAAGAGCCGAGAAAGATATCCAAGGAATTAGAGTAGGAAATGAAGAAATCAAATTGTCACTTTTCACAGATGACATGATGGTATACTTAGAGAACCCCAAAGACTCTGCTAAAAAGCTATTAGAAATAATTCAGAATTTTAGCAAAGTCGCAGGATACAAAATAAATCCACATAAATCCTCAGGATTTTTATACATTACCAACACAATCCAACAGCAAGAGATACAAAGAGAAATTCCATTCAAAATAACAGTCGATAGTATCAAATATTTGGGAATATATCTACCAAAGGAGAGTCAGGAATTATATGAACAAAATTACAAAACACTTTCCACAAAAATAAAGTCAGATTTAAATAATTGGAAAGACATTCAATGTTCTTGGATAGGCCGAGAGAATATAATAAAGATGACAATACTCCCCAAACTAATCTATTTATTTAGTGCTATACCAATCAGACTCCCAAGAAACTATTTTAATGACCTAGAAAAATAACAACAAAATTCATATGGAAGAATAAAAGGTCGAGAATTGCAAGGGAACTAATGAAAAAAAAGTCAGAGGAAGGTGGTCTAAGTGTACCTGATTTAAAGCTATATTATAAAGCAACAGTCACCAAAACCATTTGGTATTGGCTAAGAAATAGACTAGTTGATCAGTGGCATAGGTTAGGTTCACAGGACAAGATAGTGAATAAAAATAGCAATCTAATCTTTGACAAAACCAAAGATCCCAAATTTTGGGATAAGAATTCATTATTTGACAAAAACTGCTGGGAAAACTGGAAATTAGTATGGCAGAAACTAGGCATGGACCCACATTTAACACCATATACTAAGATTAGATCAAAATGGGTCCAAGATTTAGGCATAAAGAACAAAATCATAAATAAATTGGAGGAACATGGGATGGTTTACCTCTCAGACTTGTGGAGGAGGAAGGAGTTTGTGTCCAAGGGAGAACTAGAGACCATTATTGATCACAAAATAGAACATTTTGATTACACCAAATTAAAAAGTTTCTGCACAAACAAAACTAATGCAAACAAGATTAGAAGGGAAGTAACAAATTGGGAAAAAATTTTTACAGTTAAAGGTTCTGATAAAGGCCTCATCTCCAAAATATACAGAGAATTGACTTTAATTTATAAGAAATCAAGCCATTCTCCAATTGATAAATGGTCAAAGGATATGAACAGACAATTTTCAGATGATGAAATTAAAACTATTTCCACTCATATGAAAGAGTGTTCCAAATCACTATTGATCAGAGAAATGCAAATTAAGACAACTCTGAGGTATCATTACACACCTGTCAGATTGGCTAAGATGACAGGAACAAATAACGATGAATGTTGGAGGGGCTGTGGGAAAACTGGGACACTGATGCATTGTTGGTGGAGTTGTGAAAGAATCCAACCATTCTGGAGAGCAATCTGGAATTATGCCCAAAAAGTTATCAAAATGTGCATACCCTTTGACCCAGCCATACTACTACTGGGCTTATACCCCAAGGAACTACTAGAGAAGGGAAAGGGTCCTGTATGTGCCAAAATGTTTGTGGCAGCCCTTTTCATAGTGGCTAGAAGCTGGAAGATGAATGGATGTCCATCAATTGGAGAATGGTTGGGTAAACTATGGTATATGAATGTTATGGAATATTATTGTTCTATAAGAAATGACCAACAGGAGAAATACAGAGAGGCTTGGAGAGACTTACATCAACTGATGCTGAGTGAAACGAGCAGAACCAGAAGATCATTATACACTTCAACAATGATACTGTAGGAGGATGTATGATGATGGAAGTGGATTTCTTCAACATAGAGAAGAACTAATCCAATTCCAATTGATTAATGATGGACAGAACCAGCTACATCCAGAAAAGGAACACTGGGAAATGAATGTAAACTGTTATTTTTACCTTCTGAATCCAATTCTTCCTGTGCAACAAAAAATTCGGTTCTACACACATATATTGTATCTAAATTATACTGTAATATATTTAACATATATAAGACTGCTTGCCATCTGGGTGAGGGGGTTGGGGGAGGAAGGGAAAAAATCTGAATAGAAGTAAGTGCAAGGGATAATGTTGTAAAAAATTACCCATGCATATGTACTGTCAAAAAATGTTATAATTATAAAATTAAAAAAAAAAAAAGAAAAAGGAGGGGGGAAAGAATATACAGGAATATAATAAAAATGACAATTCTACCTAAATTAATTACTTATTCAGTTCTATACCCATCAAACTACCAAAATATTATTTTAAAGATGTAGAAGAAATAATAACAAGATTCACCTGGAAGAATAAAAGATCAAGAATAAAAGAATTTGATGTGCTAGACCAATTTCAAACTGCATTATTAAATACTAATCAATAAAATAATCTGGTATTAGCTAAGAAATAAAATGGTACATAGTGAAATAGATTAAGTATACAATGCACAATAATAATCTAATGTCTGATAAACCCCAAAATCTAAGTTTTTGAGGTTAAAAATAACTATTTGCCAAAAATTCTGGGAAAATTGGAAAGCAGTTTAGCAAAGAGAAATCTCACAAAGTATACCAAGATGAGGTCAAAATAGGTACATGATTTAGACATAATGACATCATAAATAAATTAGGGAAGCATGAAATTTATTTTTAAAAAGTTAGGAAATATGTGATATCTTTAAGCAAGACTTTTCCTTTCGTTGTCAGTAAAGGTGTAGTGGATAGACTAATGATTTTATGAATATAGGGAACTCCTAGCTATGAAAATTCCTTCTCCCAGTGTAGATTAATATCTGCTCTGGAAAAGTGTTGCCTAGAACAGTTAAAAATTAAGAATTGGCCAGACAATGTCTGAGAGGCGATTTGAAACCAGGTCTTCCTAGCTCCAACCACTACATCACATTATTTATCAAGTTATTACAGAAGGCATCAAAATGATTGGGTGACACATGACATGGAGTCAGAAAAAAAAATAAATGACAGAATCTCAGTTGTAATGAGGTTCTTTCTCCAGCTAAGCTGCCAAGCATTCCAATTCTATAGCAGAGATCACAATTCCATTGGGCTGGCCACATTGTTCAAATGCCAAATATACGCTTGCCAAAAATGTATTATTTTATGGAGAACTCACATAGGCTTACAAGTAGTCAGAAAAAGAGATACAAGGGCACTCTCAAGGCCTGTCTTAAGAATTTTAGAACTTACCCTTTGACCCAGCCATACTACTACTGGGCTTATACCCCAAGGAACTACTAAAGAAGGGAAAGGGACCTGTATGTGCCAAAATGTTTGTGGCAGCCCTTTTCATAGTGGCTAGAAGCTGGAAGATGAATGGATGTCCATCAATTGGAGAATGGTTGGGTAAACTATGGTATATGAATGTTATGGAATATTATTGTTCTATAAGAAATGACCAACAGGAGAAATACAGAGAGGCTTGGAGAGACTTACATCAACTGATGCTGAGTGAAACGAGCAGAACCAGAAGATCATTATACACTTCAACAATGATACTGTACGAGGATGTATGCTGATGGAAGTGGATTTCTTCAACATAGAGAAGAGCTAATCCAATTCCAATTGATTAATGATGGACACAGAAAAGGAACACTGGGAAATGAATGTAAACTGTTATTTTTACCTTCTGAATCCAATTCTTCCTGTGCAAAAAAAATTTGGTTCTACACAAATATATTGTATCTAGAATATACTGTAATATATTTAACATATATAAGACTGCTTGCCATCTGGGAGAGGGGGTTGGGGGAGGAAGGGAAAAAATCTGAATAGAAGTAAGTGCAAGGGATAATGTTGTAAAAAATTACCCATGCATATGTACTGTCAAAAAAATGTTATAATTATAAAATTAAATTAAAATTAAAATAAAATAAAATATATGAATAAATTAAAAAAAAAAAAATAAAACCTGTCTGCTGGAGGCAGTGCATCTTTGTCAAAAATTTAAAAAATTGGGGGCGGAGCCAAGATGGCGGAGAAGAAACACACTACTCAGTGAACGTCCTCACTCCCTCACAACCAATTAGATAAATTAAGTCTCAAAATTAGCTCAGGACTGATAGATACCACAAGGACTGGAAGCACGACTTACCAGCTGAAGAGAATCTGGAGTTTCAACAGGAAAGGTCAGTTCTCAGGGGAGGAATAAGAAAGACCAGCACAGCCGGTGGGGTAGGGGCACAATGCGCCCATTGCGCTGGGAGGGGCTCTGGGATCAGAGAAGCCACTGAGGTAAAGGAATCTGGCACAGGCTGTTAGCTCTTCTCTGCTAATTATTTAGCAGTTCAGAAGAGAAAGCCAAAATATTTTAAAACTCAGATTAGATTTTCCCCGGACCCTGGGGGTGACTCAGTAGACTCGGCACCAGGGGGTGTGGCCTCAGCTACCTCCTGAGAATAGTTAAGAGACTGACAAGTGGGTGGATACGGCCCAAGGCAACACACACGGCCTAGCTTAGCTGGAGGGAGTGGAACTCAGCTCCAGGAAGTCCCAGAGAAGCGGAACCTTTGAACTAGGGACCGCGGTTTCTGGCAGACACTTCCAGTTTGAGCACAGGGGCTTCTCACGTCACCTGCTGCAGACATCCACTCCCCACCCGGACACATAGGCTGAGCTTCTTGCTGTCTTCACTATTCTACGCCCTCAAAGCACAGCAGTGCTAATCACCTCTGAGGCACTTCCAGGGAGGGGGTGGGGAACTCTCTCCCAGAGCTCTCTCTTAGCGCGGGCGCAGGGGCCGCTGCATCCATCCAGTCTGGGAGGAAGCTGGTAAAGAAGTAAATAATTTCCTACCTGTTAGGATTACTAAGTGAGAACTGAGGTTGTCTGGATAGTTACAAGGTGAGAACTCAGGTTGACTTGATAGAGGGGGCAAGCTCATTGGCTGGGGTGGTTCTTCCCAGAAGCCCTTGCATTATCCCACGCCCATTCTCTGGGAGGATAAAAAGAGACAGCAATGGGCGCAGAGGGCAGATCGGCCTGGAGAAGGATAGGAGCTGGAGGAGATTCAGAGCCAGGATTCAAGAGGAAGACTCTCTGCATTACATCAGGCCTGACGGGGCTCTCTGCAGGAAGGGAAGTCACTTCTAAGGACAAGAGTTAACAGCAACTGCCTGGAGACAACGGTTCGTTACAGGAAGAAGAATCTGTCGGAGAGATTTGAGTAGAAGACACAGCAGATCTCTTCCCAGAGAGTGATCCGGCAGCTTCTGGAGACGGCAGCTCGTTACACTTGGCGTCCACACGTGGGGCAAGGACTTTTGCTTATCCTGACAAGAGGAGCTAGACCAGACCTTCGCAATTTGGCGCCCGAACAGGGACAGACACAGTCCTGATTCCAGTGGAAAAGCTTCCGATCTAGATCTCAGTCTCTCTGACCCAGAACCGTGAGTAACGAGGAAACTTTTTTAAAGATCAAGTGAGCGTGCTAATAGATAAATAAGGAACTTAACTTGTTAAGGGCTAAACCAGGAATCTCTTATAGTGAAATGGGGCAAACACCTTCTGTTCAAGGAAAATGTTTAGAGAGCATCATCAAGGTTATGAAAAGCCAAGGATTGATTATAATTTTAGAGGAGATTACTGAACTTTTAAGAACTGTGAAGGTCATATGTCCTTCTTTTTCTCTGGAAGAAGAATTGGATCCAGATGAGTGGAAATTAGTAGGAGAGCAATTAGGTGAACAGTACAATTACCTTTGTGACATTTTACCCTTTGGTTCCAGACCAAACTCAGTTTCCAAAGATACAATTCATACCTACAATTTAATCCAATTGGCTTTAAACAATGTTATTCTAAAGGAAGAGATGAAGGAGCAAAATGGGGAAGTGTCAACTAAACTAGGTGAAAAGGATGAATCAGATAACAATGAAGTTAAGTACAATTCTGAGCAACAGGAGCACCTCCCATCTCCTCCCTCAATTAACCCTTCATGGGTGGAGCAAGAAGGAGGAGAGGAAGAGGCAGAAACACAAACAGAATTGCCTGTGAAGCAGCCTAAGCCTATGACAAGATTAGAAAAAGCATTGGTTAAAGCTAAGAGAGAAGGACAGGATATAAGTGATTTTATACATGCATATCCTGTGATTGAAAATATTGATTCTGTAGGTCATAAAATGAGAAGATATGCACCTTTAGATTTGAATAAAATTAAGGATTTGAAAAAAGGTTGTACCCTTTATGGGGCTACATCAGCTTATGTCAAAATGTTACTAGATGGTTTGTCTTATGAAGTCCTAACCCCAAATGATTGGAAATCCATAGCAAGGATATGCCTGGAACCTGGAGAAAATTTATTATGGCTTTCGGAATTTCATGAATTATGTAAAATTCAAGTCAGATGCAATTTGGAAATAGGAGTTAACACACAATTCACTTTTGAGCACTTGGCTGGTGAAGGTCGGTATGGAGAGAATTCAGAACAGACTGATTATACCATGACAATATATGAACAAATTGCTAAGGCTGCAATAAAAGCTTGGGGTGTCCTTCCTGGACAGAAAGATCGCGGAGAGGCTTTCACTAAAATACAGCAAGGTCCCAATGAACCTTTTGCAGATTTTGTGGGACGTTTGCAAACTGCTGTCAAAAGAACTATTGGAGAAAATTCAGCTACAGAAATAATGACCAGACATCTGGCTAAGGAAAATGCCAATGAGATTTGCAAAAGAATTATATGGGGATTAGACAAAGATGCTCCTTTAGAGGAGATCATAAGACGCTGTGCTACAGTGGGAACAAATGCTTTTTACACCCGGACAATGATGAATGTGGAAAGGCAGGGTCCCTCCTGGCAAGGGCCTTCTAGAGAAACTCGGAGATGTTTCCAATGTGGAAAAATTGGGCATCTAAGAGCTCAGTGTAGGTATGGAGATACAGTGAGAAGACAGGGTGAAAGAAGACCTAAAACCCTATGTCCAAAATGCAACAGAGGACTCCATTGGGCATCAGAGTGTAGAGTAATTCAGGGAAATAGGATGAGGGGCCCAGGTCCAGGGCCCCAGGCAAAAAAGACTTGGGGCATGATGGCAGCTGATGTTACACCCAAAGAGCCTTTAGAAGGTCAGGACTCTGATTTAATCAATCAGCAGAGAAGCAATCACATGGCAGAAAGGGATTACCTGATAAGTCAGTCAAAAGGCAATCAGATTGCAAAAATGGATTACACTTGGGGAGAATACAGGCCTTTTAAACCAACAGGGCTGTGCCCAGTGCAAACAACTCCAATGTAATTGTCAGATGATGAGAAGAGATTTAGAAAGTGGTAAATAGAAGGTAATTAGATAGGTTAACTGCCTGGGAGAGAGGGTTTGCTTGTATTTCTTCAGCAGGAGAAGGAATCAGATGGGTGCCAACGAGTCATATTCGCCTTGTCCATCAGAGAGAGACAGAAAAAGAGAAAAACCTCAAAATAAAGGAGAAGATCTAAGAAACATCTGACACTGAAAGATCATGGATAATAAGAAGACTGTTAAAGAACTTTAAAAACCAGCAGGAATCATTGGACTTCCTCACACAAGATGAGACTAATGGACAATGGACTTATGGACATTTATAAATTTTCAATTTATGATTATTTGATTATGATTATGTTATATACTTCTAGCATGTGTTATGTTACTATGTTACTATGTGCTTATGTAATTTATGTAATTATCTGTAATACTTCCCATATTGATGGATTTATGTTTCAAGATCATGACTGTCCTATGTTCTAAATCAAAAGAAAGGGGGAGAGTTCTCACCTTGTAATTGTCCAGAAAACCTGAATTCTCACCTCGCCCGGCTAGCTCAGTCGGTAGAGCATGAGACTCTTAATCTCAGGGTCGTGGGTTCGGGCCCCACGTTGGGCGCCAAGTGTAGCGAGCTGTCGTCTCCAGAAGCTGCTGGATCGCTCTCTGGGAAGAGATCTGCTGTGTCTACTCAAATCTCTAAGACAGATTCTTCTTCCTGTAGTGAACCGTTGTCTCCAGGCAGTTGCTGTTAACTCTTGTCCTTAGAAGTGACTTCCCTTCCTGCAAGAGAGCCCCGTCAGGCCTGATGTAATGCAGAGAGTCTTCTCCTCTTCCTGGATTGCTGTCCTCTTTATCCTCCCAGAGAATGGGCGTGGGATAATGCAAGGGCTTCTGGGAAGAACCATTTCAGCCAATGGGCTTGCTCCTTCTACCAAGTCAACCTGAGTTCTCACCTTGTAACTATCCAGACAACCTCAGTTCTCACTTAGTAATCCTAACACCTACCCCAGGGACAGACCCCAAAACATTTTTTAAGTATGAGCAAAAAAGCTAGAAAAACTATAGATTCCTTCTATACAGAGAAAGAGCGGGTACCCAACCCCGAGGAAGTTAACAGCAAAGATTCAGAAGATAACAACCTAAAGGGGAACGATTCCTGCCCCCCATCACATAACTCTCTCCTAGAAGAAGCTCTTAAGAAATTGAGGGAGATCGAAGAAAAATGGGGCAAGGAAAGGGAAGTTATGATAGAGAATAACAACGTCCTGAAATTGGAGTTGGAAAAAATAAAGAATTCACAGGAGATGCAGGGAAACAAAATTAGTGAATTAGAAAAGGTTAAAAAAACACAGGAAAGTAGGATTTCTGAATTGGAAAAGATAAAAAAGTCTCAAGAAAATAGATTTTCTGAATTGGAAAAAGAAAATAATTCTCAAAAAAAAAAAATTAGGGAAATGGAAAAAAATTCAATAGAGCAAAATAATTCATTTAAAAACGAAATTGGGCATTTACAAAAAGAACTAAAAACTGTGAAAGAAGAAAATAACTCCTTAAAAGTCAGGATGGAACAAATAGAAATGAATGATTCACAGAGAACCCAAGAATCAGTCAAACAAAACAAAAAAAATGAGAAGCTGGAGAACAACGTCAAATACTTACTGGGAAAATCTATAGACCTGGAAAATACATCTAGGAGAGATAATCTGCGGATTATTGGACTTCCAGAAAACTATGACCAAAAAAAGAGCCTAGATTCTATTTTACAGGAAATTATCAAAGAGAACTGTCCAGAGATAATAGAAACAGAAGGGAAAGTAGATGTGGAAAGAATTCATCGAACTCCTTCTGAAATAGACCCTAAAAAAAGAACACCACGGAATATTGTGGCTAAGCTGCAGAATTACCACACAAAGGAGAAAATCCTGCAAGCAGCTAGAAAAAAACAATTTAAATACCAAGGTGCCACAATAAGGGTCACCCAAGATCTGGCTGCCTCCACATTAAAAGATAGAAGGGCCTGGAACCTGATATTCTGTAAGGCAAAAGATCAAGGACTGCAACCAAGAATGAACTACCCAGCTAAGTTTAGCATCTTTTTCCACGGAAGAAGATGGTCATTCAATGAAACAGAGGAATTCTATATGTTTCTAAGAAAAAAACCAGACTTAAACAAAAAATTTGATCTACATCCACAAGACTGAAGAGAAACAGAAAAAGGTACACAGAACCCTTGAGAACTGTAACTCTGTTGTGGGTATATAAAAAGTACTCAAGGATAATTTGATTTTACTGATATAAAAGAAAAAAGGGGGGTGTAGTAAAGGGAAGGAGGTCGGTTCAGAAAAAGGGGAAGGAACGATAAAAAGAGGGAAACTACATCCCAGGAAGAGGCATAGAAAATACACCATATCTGAGGGAACTTAGTGAGGGGGAGAATCATTGTGTGAATCTTACTCTCATCAGGAGAGGCTCAAAGAGTAAATAATTAACATATTTGTTTTTCAGAGAATTTTCTCTCACCTCATTAAAAGGGGGGAGAGGAAAAGGGAAAAGGAAAAGGAGAATAAGTGAAGGGACTTGGAGGGAGGGGGGAGGGATACTAAAAAAAAAAAGAGGGAGGGTTGCGCGTCACAAGGGGTGTCTGTAAATTAAATATCGGGGAAAGGGATCAGGGGGGTCAAGGGAAAAAAGCATAATCTGGGGATACTATGATGGCAGGAAATACAGAATTAGTAATTTTAACTGTGAATGTAAATGGGATGAACGATCCCATCAAACGGAGACGGATAGCAGATTGGATCAAAAAGCAGAACCCTACAATATGCTGTCTACAGGAAACACACTTAAAGCAGGGAGATACATACAGAGTAAAGGTAAAAGGTTGGAACAGAGCCTATTATGCTTCAGGTAAAGCCAAAAAAGCAGGGGTAGCTATCCTCATCTCAGATCAAGCAAAAGCAGAAGCAGATCTCGTTAAAAAAGATAAGGAAGGAAACTATATCCTGCTGAAAGGTAGCATAAATAATGAAGCCATATCAATACTAAACATATATGCACCAAGTGGTATAGCATCTAACTTTCTAAAGGAAAAGTTAAGAGAACTGCAAGAAGAAATAGACAGTAAAACTATAATAGTGGGAGATCTCAACCTTGCACTCTCAGATTTAGACAAATCAAACCACAAAACAAACAAGAAAGAAATTAAAAAAGTAAATAGAACATTAGAAAAACTAGGTATGATAGCCCTTTGGAGAAAACTGAATGGCAATAGGAAGGAATATACTTTCTTCTCAGCAGTTCATGGATCCTATACAAAAATTGACCATATACTAGGACATAAAGATCTCAAAATTAAATGTAGGAAGGCAGAAATAATAAATGCCTTCTTCTCAGATCACAATGCAATAAAAGCTACATTCAGTAAAAAGTTAGGGGTAAATAGACCAAAAAGTAATTGGAAACTGAATAATCTCATCTTAAAGAATGACTGGGTGAAAGAGCAAATTATAGAAACAATTAACAATTTCACCCAAGATAATGATAATGATGAGACATCATATCAAAATCTTTGGGATGCAGCTAAAGCGGTAATAAGGGGAAATTTTATATCTTTAGAGGCTTATTTGAAGAAAATTGAGAAAGAGAAGATTAACGAATTGGGCTTACAACTTAAAAGGCTAGAAAAAGACCAAATTATAAACCCCCAACCAAAAATTAAACTCGAAATACAAAAATTAAAAGGAGAAATCAATAAAATTGAAAGTAAAAAAACTATTGAATTAATAAATAAAACCAAGAGTTGGTTTTATGAAAAAGCCAATAAAATAGATAAACCTTTGGTAAATTTGATCAAAAAAAAGAAAGAGGAAAATCAAATTGATAGTCTTACAAATGAAAAGGGGGATCTTTCCACCAATGAAGAGGAAATTAGAGAAATAATAAGGAGTTACTTTGCCCAACTTTATGCCAATAAATTTGATAACTTAAGTGAAATGGATGACTTCCTCCAAAAATATAGGCTCCCTAGATTAACAGAGGAGGAGATAAATTGCTTAAATAGTCCCATTTCAGAAAAAGAAATAGAACAAGCTATTAATCAACTCCCCAGGAAAAAATCCCCAGGGCCAGATGGATTCACATGTGAATTCTACCAAACATTTAAAGAACAATTAGCCCCAATGTTATATAAATTATTTGAAAAAATAGGGGATGAAGGAGTCCTACCAAATTCCTTTTATGACACAGACATGGTACTGATACCTAAACCTGGTAGATCGAAAACTGAGAAAGAAAATTATAGACCAATCTCCTTAATGAATATTGATGCTAAAATCTTAAATAAGATATTAGCAAAAAGACTTCAGAAAATCATCTCCAAGATAATACACTATGATCAAGTAGGATTTATTCCAGGAATGCAGGGCTGGTTTAATATTAGGAAAACTATTAATATAATTGACCATATTAATAATCAAATTAATAAGAACCATATGATCATCTCAATAGATGCAGAAAAAGCATTTGACAAAATCCAACATCCATTCCTACTAAAAACTCTTGAGAGTATAGGAATAAATGGATTATTCCTTAGAATAATCAGGAGTATATATTTAAGACTGTCAGTAAGCATAATATGCAATAGAAATAAACTGCAACCTTTCCCAGTAAGATCAGGAGTGAAACAAGGTTGCCCACTATCACCATTACTATTCAATATAGTACTAGAAACGCTAGCCTCGGCAATAAGAGCCGAGAAAGAGATTCAAGGAATTAGAGTAGGAAATGAGGAAATTAAACTATCACTTTTTGCAGATGATATGATGGTATACTTAGAGAACCCCAAAGACTCTGCTAAAAAGCTACTAGAAATAATTCAAAATTTCAGCAAAGTGGCAGGATACAAAATAAATCCACATAAATCCTCGGCATTTTTATATATCACTAACAAAATGCAACAGCAAGAGATACAAAGAGAAATTCCATTCCAAACAAATGTTGATAGTATAAAATATTTGGGAATCCATCTACCAAAGAAAAGTCAGGAATTATATGAGAAAAATTACAAAACACTTGCCACAAAAATAAAATCAGATTTAAATAATTGGAAAGACATTCAGTGCTCTTGGATAGGCCGAGCGAATATAATAAAGATGACAATACTCCCCAAACTAATCTATTTATTTAGTGCTATACCAATCAGACTCCCAAGAAACTATTTTAATGACCTAGAAAAAATAACAACAAAATTCATATGGAAGAATAAAAGGTCAAGAATTGCAAGGGAACTAATGAAAAAAAACTCAGAGGAAGGTGGTCTAAGTGTACCTGATCTAAAGCTATATTATATAGCAGCAGTCACCAAAACCATTTGGTATTGGCTAAGAAATAGACCGGTAGATCAGTGGAACAGATTAGATACAAAGGACAAAAAAGGGTACATCTATAGCAATCTAATCTTTGACAAACCCAAAGATTCCAACATTAGGGATAAAAATTCATTATTCGGAAAAAACTGTTGGGAAAACTGGAAATTAGTATGGCAGAAATTAGATATGGATCCACACTTAACACCATATACCAAGATAAGATCAAAATGGGTCCATGATTTAGGCATAAAGAGGGAGATAATAAATAGATTAGAGGAACAGAGGATAATCTACCTCTCAGACTTGTGGAGGAGGAAGGAATTTATGACCAGAGGAGAACTAGAGATCATTATTGATCACAAAATAGAAGATTTTGATTACATCAAACTAAAAAGTTTCTGTACAAATAATACTAATGCAAACAAGATTAGAAGGGAAGTAACAAATTGGGAAAATATTTTTAAAAACAAAGGTTCTGACAAAGGTCTCATTTCCAAAATATATAGAGAACTGACCATAATTTATAAGAAACCAAACCATTCTCCAATTGATAAATGGTCAAAAGATATGAACAGACAATTCTCAGAGGAAGAAATTGAAACTATATCCACTCACATGAAAGAGTGTTCCAAATCACTACTGATCAGAGAAATGCAAATTAAGACCACTCTGAGATACCACTACACACCTGTCAGATTGGCTAAGATGACAGGAACAAATAATGACAAATGTTGGAGGGGATGTGGGGAAATTGGGACACTAATACATTGCTGGTGGAGTTGTGAAAGAATCCAGCCATTCTGGAGAGCAATCTGGAATTATGCCCAAAAAGTTGTCAAACTGTGCATACCCTTTGACCCAGCAGCGCTACTACTGGGATTATATCCCAAAGAAATACTAAAGAGCGGAAAGACATATATGTGCCAAAATGTTTGTGGCAGCTCTTTTTGTTGTAGCTAGAAACTGGAAGATGAATGGATGTCCATCAGTTGGAGAATGGTTGGGTAAATTGTGGTATATGAAAGTTATGGAATATTATTGCTCAGTAAGAAATGACCAGCAGGAGGAATACAGAGAGGGTTGGAGAGATTTAAATCAACTGATGCTGAGTGAAATGAGCAGAACCAGAAGATCACTGTATACTTCAACAACGATACTGTATGAGGATGTATTCTGATGGAAGTGGAAATCTTCAACATAAAGAAGATCCAACTCACTTCCAGTTGATCAATGATGGACAGAGGTAGATACACCCAGAGAAGAAACACTGGGAGGGGAATGTAAATTGTTAGCACTAATATCTGTCTGCCCAGGTTGCATGTACCTTCGGATTCTAATGTTTATTGTGCAACAAGAAAATGATATTCACACACATGTATTGTACTTAGACTATATTGTAACACATGTAAAATGTATGGTATTGCCTGTCGTCGGGGGGAGGGAATAGGGGAGGGGGGGTAATTTGGAAAAATGAATACAAGGGATAATATTATAAAATATATATATATATATATATATATAATAAAAAAAAAATTAAAAAATTAATGGTATAGAGAACTAAATTTAGAAGTTCTCTAGGGATACCCGTGGGTCCCCCTTTCTTTTGGTTTTGGAGGAGTGTCTTAATATCTTTGTTTCTTCTCTCTACTATTGCCTCCCCTTGAGGATTAAAGGGTATGCCAGTGGTGTGTAAAATCTTATACTGTGCACAAAAGTGTGCAAAATGTTTAGACATATATGCAGGTCCATTGTCTGTTTTTATTGCTTGTGGAACACCCAAAATTGCAAATGCTTGTATAAGGAATTCAGTAACCACTTAGGCTGTCTCTTTTGCTGCTGGCATTGCAAATGTGAATCCTGAAAAGGTGTCTACCACAATGTGGATAAAAGATAGATGACGAAAAGATTTATAATGGGTCACATCCATTTGCCAAATTTCATTAGGTCTCAAACCACAAGGGTTCTTCCCTGGAGGGAGTGTAGAAGCATGGAAAGGAAAGCAAGCTGTACAGGCTTTTACTATGCTCCTAGCTTCTTCTATTGTTATTCCAAATTATAAACATAAAGCTCAGGCAGCCTGATGATATTTAGAATGAGATTCTTGGGCTTCTTGAAATAAAGGAGTATTGGCCAACATGGTTAGAAGGTTATCTGCCTTTGAATTTACCATCAAAAATAAGACCTGGAAGTCCACTATGGGAGTGGACATGCAAAATATAAATCTTACCTGGAATTCTTTCTCGCTCACTCTTGAAGTTCCTTAAAGAGCTGATATATATTGGAGGCTACAAATTTTATTTGGGCTGTGGCAATTCTTTGTACCATATCTACTGTATAGGCCGAATCATATATTATATTTATGTTTTCCAGAAAATAAGCAAGAGCTAGAATGATTGCATACAATTCATTCTGCTGAGTGGACTGAAAAGGAGTTCTGATTACTCTCTTTATATTTAAGTCATGAGAGTATGCGGCGCAAATATTGTTTGGATGCATCTGTAAAGATAGTTGGTCCTTTAAGATGAACTTTAGAAACCTTTTCTTCAAGAATACATTGCCAATTATGTAACAGTCTGGTTATCTTTATTATTATTATTACTTTTTTATTTTTTTTATTCATTTTTCCAAATTATCCCTTCCCTCCCTCCACTCCCTCCCACCAATGACAGGTAATCCCATACATTTTACATGTGTTACAATATAACCTAGTTACAATATATGTGTGTAAATACCATTTTCTTGTTGCACATTAATTATTAGCTTCCAAAGGTATAATTAACCTGGGTAGATAGACAGTAGTGCTAACAATTTACATTCACTTCCCAGTGTTCCTTCTCTGGGTGTAGTTATTTCTGTCCATCATTGATCAACTGGATGTGAGTTGGCTCTTCTTTATGTTGAAGATTTCCAGTTCCATCAGAATACATCCTCATACAGTATTGTTGTTGAAGTGTATAGTGATCTTCTGGTTCTGCTCATTTCACTCAGTAACAGGTGATTTAAGTCTCTCCAAGCTTCTCTGTATTCCTCCTGCTGGTCATTTCTTACAGAGCAATAATATTCCATAACCTTCATATACCATAATTTACCCAACCATTCTCCAATTGATGGACATCCATTCAACTTCCAGTTTCTAGATTAGTTTGGGGAGTATTGTCATCTTTATTATATTCACTCGGCCTACCCAAGAGCACTGAATGTCTTTCCAATACAGTCTGGTTATCTTTAATGGAGACCCGTGTGTAAAATTTGGAGCCAGGGCTAATAAAATTTGCCACTCTGGAATAGTTTCACAGCACACATTAACTTGTGCATTAATATAAAAGATGTATATCTTGTCAGGTCTTATCCCAGATAATTGTACTGCTTGTTTAATGGCCTTTAATAAAATTCTAGCCACAAGCACTGGGTAAGGAATAAGGCTTTGTTCTGGTTGTGCTGGGAGGTTCACCCACTCTATCACATTGTCTCCTTGATGAAGGACTGCTGTGGGTGCCTCTTGTGTAGCAAAAACTGATATTTCCAAGGGTTTTTGAGTGACTCTTTCAATCACATTGGATAAAGCCAGTTGAATTTGTCTCAAAGCCTCTTGAGCTTCTTTTGTAAGCTGGCGTGGTGAATTTAAAGCACTATCTCCTCTTAAAATGTCACATCCCAATATATCATCCATGTAATGCAATAACATTACTTTTGGAAATACTTTTCTTACTGGAGTAAGAGCAGCAGCAACATACATTTGACACATAGTAGGGTTGTTTTTCATTCCCTGTGGGAAAACTGTCCTTTCATATCTTTTATAAGGCTCAGCTAAGTTATCGCTGGACACTGAAAAGGCAAATGTTTTCATTTCCTCCTTATCTAGAGGGATAGAATAGACACAAACCTTAATGTCTATAACCCACAGAGTCCATTCTCTAGGCAATTGAGTAGGAGATGGAAGGCCAGTTGAAGAGTTCCCATAGTTTCCATCTGTTCATTTGCCTTTCTTAAATCAGTCAACATCCTCCATTTTCCAGATTTCTTTTTTACAACAAATACTGGGGAATTCCAAGGACTTAGAGAAGGTTGTAAGTGTCCTTGGTCAAGTTGTTCCTGTAATATGTCTAATAAGGCTTGAATTTTATCGCTACCCAAGGGTCACTGTTCTATCCACACTGGTGTATCAGTTTTCCATTGGATAGGAACAGGTGAAAGTGGTGGCAGGCCCTCAACAACAGCCCTGCCTCAAAAACCGAAGTACTCCTTTTTAACCCTAATTGTTGTAAAATGTCTCTTCCCCACAGATTGATGGGGATTTTTTCAATATAAAAGGAGTAAAAAATCCTGTTTCACCTTCAAATATCCATCTTAAAGGGGTAGCACTAACTTCAGATGCTATTGATCCTCCTACCTCAGACATATAGGTGTCTGCCTTAGTCTTTGGCCAGAGACTGGGCCAGTTGGCACCTATAATGACTGTGTGATCTGCACTTGTGTCCACCAGTCCTTTTAATGGTATGCCATTTATATAGATGGTGAGCATAGGTAGTTCAGCTGTCACAGCTGCTGTCCAGTATATTCCTGGGTTTTATTGCTTGGAGTCAGAACGTGGGTGACTGTCACCAGATTGCTTATTAGGGCTCTGTATCAATAAACCCGATGCTACTATTTCCCCTGGTTGATAAGTCACACATTGTCTACCTGTGTTAGTGACTGGGATATTATCTACACATTCCCCAGTTTCCAAAATCAGTGTATTGATGAACACTGTTTTGTAAGTACTCTCTGGAGGTGAAATGGTCAAGCCTACTGTACCTGGAAATAAGGGATCCATAGGCTTGAGAGGAACAGATTTCACCTCTCCAAGGGGTATCTCAGTTGTCCCAGCTGCAAACAACTCTATCCTCCCTAACTGTAGTCCCTTTCTCCCATCATGTTGCTTCCTGGCTGACTGATTGTGTAATCCCTTTCTCCCATTGGCTTCCTGGCTGATTGGTCAAGTCTGGGTATTGGACTTGTGGGCACTCTCTGGGTGTAGCATCGGCTGCCATCATGCCGCAAGTGTTTTTTTTTTTTCTTTCTTTCTTTTTAATATTTTATTTTATAATTATAACTTTTTTTTTGACTGTACATATGCATGGGTAATATTTTTACAACATTATCCCTTGTACTTACTTCTGTTCAGATTTTTTCCCTTCCTCCCCCAACCCCCTCCCCCAGATGGCAGGCAGTCTTATACATGTTAAATATATTATAATATATTCTAGATACAATATATGTGTGTGGAGAACCAAATTTCTTGTTGCACAGGAAGAATTGGATTCAGAAGGTAAAAATAACAGTTTACACTCATTTCCCAGTGTTCCTTTTCTGGATGTAGCTGGTTCTGTCCATCATTGATCAACTGGAATTGGATTATCTCTTCTCTATGTTGAACATATCCACTTCCATCAGAATACATCCTTGTACAGTATCATTGTTGAAGTGTATAATGATCTTCTGGTTCTGCTCGTTTCACTCAGCATCAGTTGATGTAAGTCTCTCCAAGCCTCTCCGTATTCCTCCTGTTGGTCATTTCTTTTTAGAAATCTCTTGACTTCTGTATTTGAAGATCAAACATTTTATGTAGGTCTGGTTTTTTCATCAAGAATAGATGGAAATCATTTATTTCGTAAAGTGTCCATCTTCTTCCCTGGAAAACGATGCTCATTCTTGCTGGGTAAGTTATTCTTGGCTGCATACCAAGTTCCTTAGCCTTTTGGAATATCATGTTCCAGGCCCTTCGTTCTTTTAATGTGGACGCTGCTAGACCCTGGGTTATCCTTATTGTGGCTCCTCCATATCTGAATTGCTTTTTTCTAGTAGCTTCCAGTATTTTATCCTTTGTCTGATGGTTCTTGAACTTGGCCACTATATTTCTTGGCATTTTGATTTTAGGGTCCCTTTCAGTAGGTGATTGATGAATTTTTTCAATATCTATTTTGCCCTCTGTTTCCAAAACATCTGGGCAGTTCTCTTTGATAATTTCCTCAAAAATAGTGTCCAAGCTCTTTTTTTCCTCACATTTTTCAGGGAGTCAGATTATTCTCAAATTGTCTCTCCTGGATCTGTTTTCCAGGTCTGTTGTCTTTCTAATAAGGTACTTGACATTCTTTTCAATTGTTTCATTTCTCTGGTTTTGCTTGACAACCTCTTGGTTTCTCCTTGAATCATTCATTTCTACTTTTTCAAGTCTAATTTTCAATGATGTATTTTCTTCACTCACTTTTTTTATATCTTTTTGTAATTGTCCAATTATATTTTTAAGTGATTTTTTTTCTTCTATGGAATTTTTTTTCCATTTTATTTTTTAGAGAGCTGATTTCTTTATCCAGCTCATTAATCCTGTTTTTCATGGAGTTGTTTGCCTTTTCTAATTCACTAATTTTATTTCTCAATGATTTGATCTCTTTATCCACTGTGGGTGGTTTCTCCAGGCTCTCTTTCCAAGCTTCCCTTTCCTTTTCCAATTTCTCTTCTAGCTCTCTTGTGAGATCCTTTTTGATTTCCTCTATGAGATTCTTTTGTATTGAGGAGCAGCTCATATCCCCCTTAGGGGATTCCTCTGGGGACAGTCTGTTTTTAGTCTCCTCAGTATTTGAAGTCTGCTCTCTCTCCATACAGAAGCTGTCAATGGTTAGAGCCCTTTTGAATTTTTTGTTCATTTTGTCAAGAGCAGAATAGAAGAAAACAAATTGACAAGAGAAACAATACATCTGTTTTGGGGGGGATGGGGCTGGATGGTGTTAATGGGCTTCCTCTACAGACTGGGGGTAGGGCAGCAGAGAGCCATTTACAGGAAAGTGATGGCTGCGCCGAGTCTGCTCTCTGAGGCTCTGAGAACGTTCTGACTAAGTCCAGGTGGGGGTTGGAGGTGTCCGGTTCTGAGAGATGCTAGCTTTCAGGGGTTTTAATCTTCACCTCCGGTGTTTACACCCTGTCTGGTGTTCCTGGCTTGCTGCCAAGACAGAACATCCACACTGGGGTAAAAGCCTTTTCACAGAAACAGCAGAGATCGCACCTCTCCCCCTCAGGTCTGAGCTGTGTGAGGTGTCTGTCTCATTCTGGCTGCCTACCCTCAATCTGCGCCCAGTCTGTTTGACCCTCCCCTGAGCAAATACAGACCTTCTCTGGAGAATTTCAAGGATGTCTTCTCTTGGTGATTATTTGTGGGTTTCTTTTCCGGTCAAGCATTAACTCTGAGGCTTGTCATGAAGTAAGTCTTGAGAGAAAGCGTGGAGCTCAAGCAGCTGTCTGCCCCCATCTTGGACAGAAGTCGACAAGTGTTTTTTCCCTGGGTCCCTGGAGCTGGGCCCCTCATCCTGTTTCTCTGAATCAGTCTACATTCTGATGCCCAATGGAGTCCTCTGTTGCATTTTGCACATGGGGTTTTGGGTCTTGTTCTCCCAGACTGTTTTCTCACTCTGTCTCTATGCCAACATTGAGCATTCAGATGGCCTACTTTATCGCATTGAAAGCATTGACAAGTCTCTCTGGAAGTCCCTTGCCAAAAGGGACCTTGTCTTCCCATGTTGGGATCTTGGGACATCTGCACCATAGCCTGGATATAAGATGTATCTGTGCCCACTGTGGCACAGCGTTTTATGATCTCCTCTAAAGGATTATCCCTATGTAGTCCTAGTATAATCCTTCTACAAACCTCATTGGCATTTTCTTTAGCAAGTTGCCTTACCAAAGTGGCTGTTACTCTATTTTCACAATTAGTCTGTATGATAGCTGTCTGCAAACGTGCCACAAAATCAGCAAAGGGTTCATTTGGTCCTTGTACAATTTTTGTGAAGGTCTCACCCTTGTCATTTTTACTGGGGAGAGAAGCCCATGCTTTGATAGCAGTAGCAGCAATTTGCTCAAATGCTGTTATAGAGTAATTAATCTGTACTGAAGCATCTGCATAAGAACCTACACCTGTTAGTGGGTTACAGTTGATTGAAGTATTAACTCCACTTTGACTATTTTGTTGGGCTTGAATCCTACATAGCTCACAATATTCAGAAAGTCACAACAAGTTTTGTCCAAGTTCTAAGCACACCCTTGCAATGTCTTTCCAGTCACAAGGGATTAAGACTTCATAAGCCAAATTCTGTAGTAACATCTTAACATAAGCTTATGTAGCCCCATAGAGAGTGCAAGCTTTTTTCAGGTCTTTAAGGATGACCATATTAAAAGGAGTGTATCTTCTATTTTCTTGGCCTGCAGATTTATACTCTTGAATCACCAGAGAAATTTGAAGTTTGAAATCATTATCTATTTCTTTTTCATTTTTAGTAGCTTCAACAATACCTTTCTGTAATCTAGTTATAGGAGTTATAGGAGTTGGTGATTGCTGGGGGGGAGGTGCTGATGATATCACCACCCCTCCCACTCCTCCTCCTCCCTCTGTCCCTAAAGGTGGAGTTGATGTGGGCTGGTTAATAATCTGCTCTCTAGGCAGGGTTGAAACTTCTTCAAGGGAATCAGAGTCATCACACCCTAATTCCTCATTTGAATCCCCTTGCCCTCTGGGAACGTTTTGAGATTGCTTATCTTCTATATTTTTTTCCTCACACTTCCTCCTCTGTTCATTTTTAAAACTTTTCCTTCTCTTACAACTTGCTGGATAGTTTAAGTATAATTGAACTACGTTGTTTATATAAAATACCTCTGTGGAAATTGAACAAGGCCCATTTTTTGTGTAAAATTCTTTCAGTTGAAGTCCCACTAGCTTCCAGTTATCTATATTTAGTTTTTCTTCCTCTAAGAACCAAGGGGATGTGCATTTTATTGCACCTAAGAGTTTATCAATCTGTAGCCAGTTTACAAGTAAACTCTTCTCTTCAATTATCTTAATTATATTCTCTATAGCACTACTGCTGGGTGAGGCTGGAGCAGGGGCTGGGGCTGGGTCAGCTGAGGTCGAGGGAATGTTTATAGCTAACATCTGCCCTATTTCAACTATAAAAGATTGCCAATTTTGCCCTTAACAAAGTAAGTCCCTTATTTGTCTATTAGAATACTCGTCTAATCTCCTGGTCACCAGAGGACTTCAGTGAAGGTAGGGTGCCTGGCCCAATGTTGGATGCCAAATGTTGTAACTCTGTCTTCCCATAAATCAGCTGGAGTCAGGATAATCAAAAGTCTTTATTCTTGGTCAGGGGATTAGATCTAGTAATCTCCACACCACCCTCTTTTCTCCTCTGCCACTAGAGCGAGTACCTCAATTTCCTCCTCCTACTTTCCCCACACACATCACTTCCCTCTCTTTGTCCCACCAATCAAGTCAGCATAGAACAGCTGGGGAGGGTCAACCTTCAAACAAGTTAATAGAGAACCATCCAATTGGCAATTAGTCTCACGTGCTCCATTATCCAAGTGCAGTTGCTTAGTTCTAGCCCTTTACACCAGATAACCTTTGCACAAGTGTAAAATGAAATAAACTTGTATTTTAGGTTGTCGGAGCAAAGGTAGGAACTGTTTGAAATAAAATTAGATACTATATAAAACATTTTGAAAACTTTAAAAGTATTCAGTACTATCATCATTATTAATTTATTATTAACCTATAGGTAGGCACTGTCTTACGTGCTCAACCAAATGAATGTGAATGTTTCATAAATAAACCTTAGTTTTCAATGGTCTTGTAAATGTGGTTGTCAGTTTATCAGATTACAAAAATGATCTGATATTTTTTAAATATAACTTTTTTAATTTAAGCAGTGAACATTGTATAACAGTACTTCACTATATGACTCAAGATAGAAGTAGAATGGCCCCTGGGAAGCTGAAAAATGGGTTAAATCTTTATTTGTTGAAATTAGATGTTTCAGATTTGTTTCTATGTAGAGACAAAAAGATAGACCAACTAACCTTTCAAAATTTCCTTCAAATTCTTTGATTCAAATAAGAAATTGAACTTCTGTACCTTATTATGAGACTTCTGTGTTGGTTTTTATTGTATAATTTCTAAGTTTATTCATCTCAGTATAGAAACATGGCTGTCCTGGAGGTAAGTGAAGAATTATGTGATGAGGAAAGTAAATGTTCTTGTTGTCAGTATTTCTATATGCCTGTTCCTATTCAAAGCATTTTATAAAACATTAACTTTCTGAAATCTATACATTTCCTACTGGGCAAGTGATTGATTTTATCCCAATTTTACAGATGAGAAAACTAAAACCCAAGGTTAAGTGACTTGCTTACAGCTACTTGGGAAGCAATATCAAAATCATAGTCTGGTAGTGTTAGCACTTGATTATTCAGACCATTCAACCACAATTTTCTTGAAGGAGAAAAAAAAATTCTATTTATATACACACATATATGTATGTATGAACATGTGTGTGCACATATGTATATATATTCACATATATAAATACACACATATTTGAAATTATTTCAAATGCAGTAAGAAATAATACCAACAAAAGCATTCAGCTATATTATGAGTCTGAATAACAGATATGTGTAGTAGAAATGCTAAAGATATAAACCTAGCTTTAATTAGTGAACCAAGATGACTTCTGGCTTATACACTATATTAATTGATGATTCTGACATCAAGAATGTATTGAATACCTAACATAGAAAAGATCCTACCATGAGAGTTGCAGTGAATACCCAAAGGCAAAATTGATGGGTCTGGTCCTTCAAAAAATTATAATAAGTTTGTCCAGGTAAGATATACACAAATTCAGACACATTCACACACAGATAGTTAAAACAACAAAATAATACAGAGTAAGAGGAAAGTCAACTGAATAACATAGATAGTATGTGATAGTACAATGCCCAAGCAGATGCAGTCACTGTAGACTGAGGTCCTTAAGGAAGACTTGACAAATTTGGCAGAATTTAATTAAGAATTGCTTCATCCAGACAAATAACATGAAATCAGACTTACTTAAGGTTAGGTCAATTTGAATCAATGACAAGTCTATTTTATGTAATATCAATTATAGACTAAATTGTTCAACATTAAACAAGAGAAATAATAAAATGATATTACTTCTAAACATGTATGTTGACAAACTAACAGAGCATCATTCATTAAAAACCCTGGACATATTTTATAGACATATTATAATAAGTATATTTAATTATTTGTAATTATTCATTATAATGATGCAGTTAGGATGGAGTGTTAGAATTGGCATGGAAAAATCCTAAATTCAAATTCAGATTCAAACCCATATGAGATATGTGACCCTAGGGCAATCATTTAACCCTTCTCTGACTCAGTTTCTTCATCTCTAAATGGGGATATAGCTCTTAACTCTAAGGGCTATTATGAAGATAAAATAATATAATATTTATAAAATGCTTTGCAAATTTTTAAGTGATATATAAATGCTGGTTATTTTTACTACAACTATTATTCTCTCTGTTTGAATTAATTATTTATTTTAAATTTTAAAAGATAAGTTGTTGAGTTTTTTAATGGAATAAACATTCTCTTTGTCAAACTTGAAAATACATTTCTTTCCTAATGTATTAGTAAATGTTTTTTTTTTCACAACTGGAGTACCCCTTTATGTTCCACAATTAAGTCTCATTCAATCTATTACAAAATCTAAAGAACTTAGTTACAAGTTAGTAACCGAAAGAAAATAGTTACTATTGACCAGGTTACATTCAATAACCTAGTTTTACTTTATTGCAAACTCTTGTTTCTTATTAAGGCCTACCTATTCAGCACAGAGAATTGTGAGATAATTGAAGCTGTTCCTTTAGGACCAAACCCTGTCCTTTCTATCTTTCAGAAACCCCAATTCAATACAGTTTTGAGAAATTATTTCATGAATCCATTTTGTGAAGTAATATAAAGTACCCTCTCTCTCTCTCTCTCTCTCTCTCTCTCTCTCTCTCTCTGTATATATATATATATATATATATATATATATATATTTCTGAAGCAATTGGGATCAAGTGACTTGTCCAAGGTTATACAGCTAGAAAGTTTTAAGTGTCTGAAGCCAGATTTTAACTTGGCTTCTCCTGCTTCAGAGCTGGTATTCTATACACTGCACCATCTAGCAGCCCCTAGAGTACTCTTAATATAATGCTGATAGGGGAAAAAAATAAAGTACCAAACAATTTTCTAAATAACTGAAATGATAGTTTTAAAATCTCCATAGCCTTCTAATATTGAGTTTGAGAGTTCTCAAGTTGAACTGTGAATTTCATCAAAGTTTTCAGCAGAAAAGATCACCTAATCAATATTATGCACTTAGAAAGGACCTGGATTATTCTAGACTCGATGGAGTACATAGAAGTATAAGGTATAATACTTGTTCTCAAAAAGTTTGCAGTCTAGTCTGAGAAAATAATTTAATATATATGAAACAGAGAACAATGCAAAGTAGTATGTAATTAATCATTGAGTTGTATGGTCCTGATTTTAAGAACAAAAATAGTCCAGAGAACCAAAAGTAACATGACATGAGAGGAGAAAGGCTAAAAATGTATGGCTGATGCTAGGTAAACATTCAGATTCAGAGAGTAGAAGAGTGGCTATTTAAATATATAAAATAAGGGGACCAAAATGAGTGTGAGATATATTTATAGCTATATGAGATATATCTATATCTATGTCTATCTATCTTTATCTATCTATCTGTCTATATATCTAGATAGATAGATAGATAGATAGATAGATAGATAGACACATATAATAGACCAAGTTGACTTCAATAAAGTGTGCTGTAGGATATAAGATAAACAGAATAGGGTCAAAACAGTCATGAAATCCATGCAGATATGTTTATATTTAAGCACTAATAGTTTATAATCATGACAGGTCTTTCATCAAAGTAGTGACAAAATGAATGTGATATTTATAAAACATTAGATTGTCAGTCTGTTTGAGAAGATAGAAGCACTAGAGATTTGGAGAATGTCACTATAAATCAAAATTAAGGTGAAAAAGCCTGAGTTTAAAGCTCTAGCAGTTGAAATAAGGAGGAAGAAATGAATTCAAACTATGTACAGAAGCTGTAAATAACAAAGGTAAATGTCATTATATTCAGAGGATGATAGAAAACAAAGGATCAAAGATTCAATGCTTTCTTACTTGGGTAACTGAAGGATGGAAATTATAAATGACAGAAATAAAGAAAGTTGGGAAACAGCTGAATTTGGAGGAAAGACAATGTATTTGGCTTTACTAAGATAGATTTTTTTTTTATTAAGTCATAATTTGTAACAAATTGGACAGATGCTAGGATTATTAAGTTATAAACTATAGAGACATAAAGTACCTTAAGAATAATGGAGTCTATCCTATTCATTTTATATATCAGGAAACATAAACTGTCCAAAGTTACACAAATAAGGAAATTATGGAGCCAAATCCATGTTTTCTGACTCAAAATTCCCCCCTCTCCTTTTTGTTACTATCAATCTGAATTTAGCCTTTCCATTATCTATGAAAAACAAGTCATGCCAAAGAAATGTGTACCACAAAAAAGATTGTGGGAGCTAAGAAATCATATTTTATTAGAAAAATTTAAAATCAGAAAACCATAGTCTAATATATGCTTTTACCAACTAGCTGTATGACCTCGAGTAAGTTACTTCATTCACCTCAGCTAAAAATCACCAGTAAAATGAAGACATAAAATAAATTTAACCCTAATATCTTTAGTATTGTAAAAATATTTAAAAGAAATGTGTGTATAACAAAAACAACAAATTAATTAAATAACCTTATAATAATTATACATTATTTCCAAAATACAGACTTAGAGGCTATATAAGTAGAAATTTTAGAAATTTTTGTAACATTTTATTTTTGACTTTTCTTTGCATTGTCTTTATATCTTTTACATCTAAAAAAGGATATTGTACTTGAATAAATATTCCAATAAATCATATTTTTCCTAATTACTTACAAAATATTTTTAATATATGGTTATTTTATTTTTTTATTCACCATTATTATTCCATACTGTACTAGAAATGCTTGCTATAAAGACAAGAAAGAGAAAAGGAAGGAATTACAATAGACAATGAAGAAATAAAACTGTTTTTTCTTGTTTTAATATGATTGAATTTTGAAAAAAAAAATCTATATCTAGTGAGATAATCATGTGATTTGTGTTGTGTTGTTTGTGTGTTGATATGGCCAATAAAAATGATAATTTGCTTAATATTGAACCAGCCCCAAAACTATTTTTGCTGATAATAGGATAGAGAATCCTGGAGACGCAGGTAAAAAATGTGCTTGAATCAATTAATAACTTCTATAAAAATAAAACATATAAAATAAACCCATGTAAGTTATCAATTTTTCTGTATATTACCAACAAAGTACAATATCAAGAGATAAAGAGATAAATTCCATTTAAAAATGTAGTAGACAGTATATTTGGGAGCCTACCTACTAAGACAAACTCAGGAACAATATGAGTACAATTAGGAGATTTTTTTTCATGAGTAAAGACAGACCTAAATAATTGGGCAAACAGTAATTGCTCATTCAAAGGCTGAGAAAATATAATATAAGTGACTATTCTATTTAAATCAATGTACTCATTGAAAGTCCATCAAGCAAACTACCAAAAAGAAAACATTTTTTAAAGCTATCAAAAAATAAAACAAAACAAACAAACAAACAAAAAAAAACAACTGAATTTGGAAGAACAAAAAGTGAATGATCTCAAAAGAATTAATGAAAAAAAGTGAAAGATAGTAGCAGAGAAGGATCAGGTTTTAAAATTATTTCAGAGGTAATCCTAATAACAATCTGGTACTAGCTAAGATATAGTGGGATAGATCAGTTCAATAGAATAAATATACTATACAAAGTAAATATCCATAGTAATCTAATTTGTTTCTTGTTCTGAAGTATCACCTTAAATCTACCAGATTGGCTAATATGACAGAAAAGGAAAATGACAAATGTTGGAGCAGATATAGAAAAATTGGGACATTAATGTACTTCTAGTTGAGTTGTGAACTGATCAATCACTACCATTCTAGAGAGCAATTTGAAAAAAATTCTAAAAAGCTATAAAAACTGTGCCTACCCTTTGACCCTGTTATACAACTAATAGATCGATATCAGAGAGATAACTTTGATACCATTAATCATTAATAGATCTGTATCATAAAAATTGATCAATAGAAAAATTACATACATCTACCAAAATATTTATAGCAACTCTTTTTATGGTGTAAAGGAATTGGAAATGGAGGGGATTCCCATGAATTGGAGAATGGCTGAAAATGTTATAGTATATGATTGGGATGGAATACAATTGTGTGGTTAAAATTGATTAGCAGGATGATTTCAGAAAAAATAAGTTGAGCAAATATAAAACTAATGCAAAAGTGAACAGAACCAGGAAAACATTGTAGACATTAACAGCAATATTGTGCAATGATAGACTATGAATGGTTTAGCTATTCTCAGAAACATATATATATATATATATATATATATATATATATATTTTTTTTTTTTTTTTTTTTTTTTTTTTTTGGAAAGATACTTAAAACAAGGTATTAACTCAGTGTGATGAATGAGATGATGGTTCTCTAGTTTACATATCCTTAGCACTTAGTACGGTGATGTAATGGTTCTCTAGTTCATACACATTCAGTATGTAATTGTAATAGGGTATTTAAGTACTGAGAGAACTGGGACACAGTTAGACAGAGTGAACAGACAGTAAAGGAGACAGATGGTGAAGGAGACAGATGGTGAAGGAGACAATAAAGACTTTAGACTCTATTCCTGACCATTTTTGTGGTGACAATCCTGCTGAGACCTATGCCCATCCAGAGGATCTCCAGAGAGCTAGCCTAGACGTTACCTTCTGGCATCCGAATGTGGGGCACTGAAAGAAACATATTACCTTTTGAGGCTCTGAATGTAAGGTACACTCAGCAGTTTGACTGATGTAATCATAAGTTCAGTAGAGAAGTACCTATGACCCAGAAATAGGGTGAATAAACTAGTGGTTTTCATTTCTCAGCTGAAATGGGGCAAATACTAAGAACCTTCCCCACCTCAAGGGAACTGTGTAGAATGCATAGTAGGTTAATAAAGAAGAAAGGTTTGTTGGTAACATGGAAGTAGATCATTGAACTCTTAGAAATATTAAAATGAATGTCTTCTTGGTTCTCTAAGGAAGAAAAATTAGAGCCTGATAAGTGGAAACTAGTAGGAGAGCAACTATCTGAATATTATGAAGACAATGGTCCTGATTCAATTCCTGAGGAAACATTGTATATATGCAATATAATACAATTGGCTTTAAGGAATCCCACAAGTTTTAAAATAAGGAAAAAGGAGAAAGAGCAGGAGGGAGATGGTACTGACAAAGCAGCTGAAAAGCATGATGAATTGGACAAGAAAAGACTTAAGTACAATGCTGATGAAATTAAAGAATGTGGTGCTGAGCAGGATGCCTTAGTGCATTACCCATTTTATGACCCTCCTCCCTCAATTTCACCTTCATGGGTGGAGGGAGGAGGAAGAGCGGGAGGGGCAATGACATTATCAGCACCACCAATGAGGAGCTTTGTCCACCCCCTATGACACTATTATAAAAGGCATTAGTTAAAGCTAAAGAGGAAGAATAGGAGATTTGAGAATAAAAGCATATCCTGTGATTGAAGAGTTTAATTCTTCAGGTCAAACCAGGACAAGATACACTCCTTTTAATTTGGAAATTATCAAAAATCTGAAAAAGGCTTGCACTCTTTATGGGTCTACATAGTCTTATGTTAAAATGGTATTAGAGAATTTGGTTTATGAAATTTTAACCCCTAGTGACTGGAAATCTATAACAAAGATATGTTTAGAACTTGGACAAAACCTGTTGTGGCTTTTTGAATATAATGAACTCTAGAATGCAAGCCCAATGAAAAAGACAATCTGGAATTAATATACCAGTCACTTTTGATCAACTAGCAGGTTTAGGTCCTTATGCACACACTTTAACACAGATTAATTACCCTTTCACAGTGCATGAGCAAATTGCTTTGCTGCTATCAAAGCATGGAGCACCCTCTTAGGAAGACAAGATAGAGGGGAAGCCTACATGAAAATAGTACAAGATCCAAATGAACCCTTTGCTGATTTTGTAGGACGTCTGCAGACAGCTGTCATATGGTGAAAATGCAGCAACAGAAATTATGATATGACAACTTGCTAAAGAAAATGCTAATGAGGTTTGTAGAAGAATTAGACTAGGACTACATGAGGATGCTCCTTTAGATGAGATCATAAGACGCTGTGCCACAGTTGGCACAAATACATTTTATACTGAAGCTATGATGCCGACTTCTCAAGATCTGAACATGGGAAGACAGGGTCCCTTTTGGCAAGGGATTTCCAGAGAGACTTGTCAGTGCTTTCAATGTGGTAAAGTAGGGCATCTAAAAGCTCATTGCTGGCATAGAAGACAGGGTGGAGAACAAGACCCCAAACGTTCTCTCCAAAATGCAACAGAGGCTTTCATTGAGCATCAGAATGTAAATTGATATAGGGAAATAGGAAGCGGGACTCGGCTCCAGGGACACAGGCAAAAAACACTTGGGGCATGATGGCAGTTGATGTTACACCCAGAGAGTCTCTAGAAATTCAGTACTCTGACATGATCAATCAGCAGAGAAGCAAGCTGATGGGGAAAGAGATTACAATTAGGGAGAATAGAGTTGTATACATCTGGGGCTACTGAGTTATCCCCTGGAGAGGTGAACTCTTTCTCTGTCCAGCCTATAGATCATTAGAATGCTTACAAAACAGTGTCTATCCATATACTGATTTGGGAAACTGAGGAATGTGTAGCTAATATCCTAGCCACTAATACAGGTAAACAAGGTGTCACTCGGGAGAAGTAATATCAGGGTTACTGATACACCTTTGCCTTTGCCTGATAAGCAAATTGATGATATTTATCCAGATTTTGACTCCCACAACAGAATCCAGGAATATTCTAGACTACAGCTTTTTGGTCATCTGTCTTTTATCCATGTTGCAGTAGACACTTTTTCAGGATTTACTTTTGCAATACAAGCAGCAAAAGAGACAACCAGAGTGGTCACTGAATTCCTTAGATAAGCATTTGCAATCAACAAGCAATAAAAACAGAGTTAGATTGGACATAACATATAAATTTAAAACCCTGATTATTAAATTTAAGAAATTTATAATATGTATGTAGATTTCTGACATTGTACCATGAAGAGATAGTCAATAATAATACTCTTAATGATTGTAATCAGGAACTGGAACATAGATGTGTTTAGGGCAAGAGAAATTAAAACACTAAGCCTCAGTTTAATGCATGATTTTTAGTGCAATCTCACTTTAATATACACAAAATCATGATAGAACTAAAGGTATATGAAGCTCTCAGAACTGCAACTTATAATTAATTCAACTACTAAAGAACCTAGCCCTTCTTCTTTTTTGCTCTATGTATAAGCTAGTAAACATTTCTATTAGTGTAGGATATAGATTTTTTTTTTTTTTGGTTAATGGTCTCTGAATATAAAATTAGTTACTTCTATTATCTTTCTAATTAAAGACAGAACATAAAGATGTCAAGTGTTTTCTTCTTCATTGCTCACAGGACAAACTCCTTATCTTCAAGAATAATCTTAATGAAGCCCAATCTAAATATCTTGAAGTAACTTTTATATATTTTTTTTACTATAAACAGAACCCCTCACTTCATCCTGAACATGTAAAGGGCTTTCCTGTCTCCATATCCTTTCTTGTTTTGTTTTGTTTTTGTTTGTTTGTTTTTTGTTTTTTGTTTTGTTTTGTTTTTGTTTTTGTTTTTGTTTTTGTTTTTGTTTTTGTTTTTGTTTTTGTTTTTGTTTTTGTTTTTGTTTTTTCGTCCAAATGCCCATAGGCTCTTTTACAAATTATTTTTCATTCCTGACAGGCAAATACTATCCATTTTTTCCCCCTCTAATCTTTCTCTGATACTTTTGCTCATATTGTAACCTGAACTTAGAATATCTTTTTTCTCCTTCCTTTCCTATGTAATACTGATTCAGATTCTAAAAACATTCTTAAATATTATGTCCTCCTTTAAAACTTTAGAATTCTTTCCACTTTCATTCAATCCCCCTAGGACTTTATGTATGAATTTCCTTAGTTCTTCTATGATACACTTATGTACTGCATATTGTGATTTTTTTTGTATATTATTTATCTTTTGGATGGTAAACTGTTTTGCTGTGCCACAGTTTTCCTAATTGCCCTGCCTCAGGTTCCCTGAATTGTTCTGCCTCAGTTTCCCTGGTTGCAACCCCCCTTTTTTGCCCATTAGAACTGAGATAATTAGGGCTGTGGAGATCTGGCAGTCCAAAAATTAAAACTCCAGCTGTCCTACCTCAGATACCTAACTGGCATTGTTTTTAACTCTAAGTTTCAGAGATATGGCTCTAGCTGAATACCTCCTTAACTCCCAGTTTATAAGAATTTATGGTCCTACCTCCCCCCCAACCTGTCAGAACTGGATTGAAGGGCCCTGCCTGGAGATTTCCACTCTCAGTGTTCTGACTCTACCCCTGCCTTTGTCTACCTGAGTATATATATATATATATATATATATATATATATATATATACATATATATGTCATTGAGAACTCACATTTCACTGGAGACTTTGCATATCAGCCCTGGGGGCAAAATGCCCCCAGAATGATCTTTCCATCTCAGAAATCCAAATAAAATATTAAAACCTCTCTTATCTCTATCTTGCCTCAGGGTCTCCAGCATTACAGTTTAGATAGTAAGAACCATTTATTGTTATTTTTTTTTTTCATCTCATTCAACTAGAATAATGCTTTGTGTATAGGAATATGGGAAGATGGCAGAGTAGGTCAGAAAACTGTTGGCTCTCCTAATTTTCTTCAAAAAAATAAAAGACAGCACTGCTTCAGAAGAAATGTAGAATGTCTGAAATAAAAGTCAGGGTGAAACACTTGATTTCTAAAGACACCTTGAGAACATCCTGGAGAAGACCCAAACTACAGGAGTAGAGGTTCAACCTGACTGAAATGCAAATGCCTCCATGGAGACTCAGGAATCTACAAACAGGAAATCCAGGAGGTAGGGGACAGAGACTGTGGGAATCTAATTAAAGAACCTTTCACTAACTAAACAAAGCTCAAATATACTGACAAGACATTCAAGACTCTGACTGAGTGGGTGGAAGAGTCAATACATACACATACGGTGAATACAATAGCAGAATAGTGGGGATCCTGTTGCCTGTGGGCACTTGGAGAAAAGCAAAATTTCTCCTTTCATTTCCAGGGTAGAGGATAGCTGTATTTTGCAGCCACCAGAGAGACTGAAAGGAGCAAGATCATTTGTGGAGAAAAGGACAAGAAAAAATAATACAAATATAGGTGGAGAAAGGCAGAGCCAAGATGGTAGAATAAAGGCAGGGATTTGCCTGAGCTCTTCCCAAACCCCATCAAATACATTTAAATAATAACTGTAAACAAATTCTTGAGTGAAACAGTTTTCCAGCCCAAGACAACTTTGAAAATTAGCAGGAAAGGTACATGATATTAGGGTGAGAGTAGAGTTCAGTCCAGCATATCTATTCCTCCATGTCCCTCTTCTTAGCAAACTAGGAGGAGGCCTTGAGAGCCAGTGAATTAGAAGCAGCAGAAGCTATTTCAGGAGCTCTGAACCCATATATGTTAAAAGGGTTGAACATCTGGTGGGAAGAAGACTACAAACATCTCTTTGCTAGCACTGAGGAAGGACTCTGTTGCTTTACTCATGAATGGATTCCTGGTCTCAGTCCTGTGTGGCAGCTCCAGGGTGAGGAGGAGTGCTAGCACAGTAGGGCTTGTAGCTACAGTGGAGCAGGGACCCTCATCACAATTCAAGAATTTGTGGTCACTCATAGACCAGCACCATAGCCCAAGAGAGTAACAAACATCTCTCCTTAAATCATGCCACTTTGAAAAAAATCTCCAAAATATTAAGGTATAGGCAACTTAGAATACTGTAAAATATGATGCCCAATTTGAGCATTTTTTTCTTTTAAATTTTAAAAAAATTATCATTACATTTTACCCTAGTTACGTGCAAAAATGATTTTTAATATTCATTCTTAAAAGTTTGAGATTAAAATTCTTTCCCTACTTTCTTTTCTCCCTCCTGAGGTCAAGTAATTCAATATTGGTTATAAATGTGTAGGCATGCAAAACATTTCTATAATAGTTATATTGTAAAAGGAAACAGATGAAAACCCTCAAGAAAAATAAAATAAAAGAAGTATACTTCAATTTGTATTCAGACACTATTAGTTCTTACTCTGGTGATAGATAACATTTTTCATCATAAGTCCTTCAGGGTTATTTTGGATCATTGTGTTGCTGAAAATAGTTGGGTCATTCACTGCTGATCATCTTACAATACTGTCAATAAGTACATTTCACTTTGCAACAGCTCAAGAGACTTTTTTAGATTTTTCTGAGAGCATCCTGCTCATCATTTTTTATAGCACAATAGTATTTCATCTCAATCACATACTACAATTTGTTCAATCATTTCCCAATTAATGGAAATTCTCTCAATTTTCAATTTTTTGTCCCCAGAAAGAGCTGTTTTATATATATATATATATATATATACATATATATATATATATATATGTATATATATATATATATATTTTTTTTTTTTTCTTTAGGACATAGACCTAGTAGTGGTCTAACATATGCATATTCTAGATTAAAGGGCATGGATTTTATAGCTCTTTAGTTTGAAATTGCTTTATAGAATGCTTGAATCATTTCAGAGCTCTACCAATAATGTATCAATATCTCATTTTTCCCACATTCCCTTCACTATTTATCATTTTCCTTTTCTGTCCTATTAGCTAGTAGACTGGGTATGAGGTAGTTCCTCAGAATTGTTTTGACCTATATTTCTCCAATCAATAGTGATTTAGAGCATTATTTCCTTAAGCTATAAGTAGCTTTGATTATATAATTTGAAAACTGTTCATATCTTTTGATTATTTATGAATTGGAGGTGGCTCTTATTTTTTATAAATTTGATTCCATTTTCCATATTTTTGAGAAATTAGACCTTTGTCAGAAAAACTTGTTTCAATTTTCCCACAATTATTACCATTTCTTCTTTTTTTCTCTTTTATTTCATCCCCTCTTCAAGTGTTTTGCTTCTGACTACCTCTTATGCACTATCTTCTAGGACTCCCCTGACTCTTCTCTTATCCCTTTAACTCTCTACTACCTCATAAGGTAAAATAGATTTGTATACCAAATTGAGTGTGTATATTATTCTCTCTTTGAGTCATTTCTGATAAGAGTAAGGTTCACTCACTAACCCTCACCTTCATCCTCTTGCCTTTCACTGTAAAATCTTTTTCTTGACTACTTTATGTAAGATAATTTACTCAATATTCTACCCCATACCTTTCTTTTTCTCCCAAGATATTCCTCTCTCACCCTCTAATTTTATTTTATGGATAACATCCCTTCCTATTCAACTTATACCTGAGCTCTTTGTCTACACACTCCTTCTAAATGTCCTAATATTGAGAAAGTTCTTATGAGTTACAAGTAAATTTCCCAATGCAAGATTGTAAAGCATTTAACCTTAGTGATGCCCTTATGATTTACCTTTCCTGCTTAGCTTTTTTTTTTTTTTTTTTTTTTTTTTTTTTTTTTTTTTTTTTTGGCTTCACCTGCATCTTGTATTTGAAGTCAATTTTTCTTTTTAGCTATGGACTTTTACATCAAGAATGATTGAAGATTCTCTGTTTCATTGAGTAACCATAGTTTTCCCTGAAGGATTATACTGTTTGGCTGGGGAGGTTAACCATGGTTGTAATAGTGATGAGGTCTAGATAAGATATATTTAAATAAAATTAGGATTAATTGAGGTCTAGTTGCAGGTTTGGGGTACAGGGAGTCAAATAGAGCTCTCCTGCAACCACTTTTGATTGGACGCAAGGATACAAATTTAAATGAGTTCTAGTGGCAGCACAGGAGTCCCCTGTAAAAGAATTTACAGACCCGAAAACCTAGATTGATTTAAAAAAAAAATTATTGTAGGGTTTGGAAGTAAGGTTAAAGTCTGGTTAGTAAAAGGAGTTAGATAGAGAAAGAAATACACCATAAGTGGTGAATAGAGAGTCTGTGATGCAAAGCATGATGCTTGCATGTTTCGACCCTCTGCAAAAAGATGATTCCAGCTTGGCTCCTTTATTTGCTTGAAGGGGCCTATGAGTAGAGTCCCAGGTTGATTCCTCGAGGGCCAGACCCACCTGGTGGAGGTTGGGAAACCTGAGCAGATCATTAGAATGAAGGCTGGGTACAGCCCAAGTTAGTTCAAATACCGATCTCTCCCCTTGGAATACAAAAGGGTGGTTTTGACCAGGTCTTGTAAATCAAAGGTCAGTCCCAAAGGGGGTTGGAGATCATAAAGGAATATTAAAGGGAGCTATAGCCCTCATCAATACTAGGACCTTTTTATTCTGGAATATCATATTTCAAGCCCTTTGATCCTTTGTAGAGTGTGCTAAATCTGGTGTTACCATGATTGTGGCTCCATGATATTTTATTTCTTTCTGGATACTTGCAATATTTTCTCCTTCAACTGTGAGCTCTTGCATTTGGCTATAAGATTCCTGGGAGTTTAAATTTTGTGATACCTTTTTTAGGAGGTGATTGGTAAATTCTTTTAATGTCTGTATTACCCTATGCTTCTAGAATATCAGTGTAATTTTCCTTGATAAATTCTTGAAAGATAATGTCTAGGTTCTTTTTATGATCAGAGCTTTCAGGTAGTCCAATAGCTTTATTAGATAATTTCCTAGAATTATTTTACAAATCAGTTGTTTTTTCATTTAGATATTTCAGTGTCTTCTTTTGGTTTTGTTTTATTGATTATTGATTTCTCATAAAGTCATTAGTTTCCATTTGGTCAATTCTAATTATTAAGAATTTTTTTTCTTTTTTCTTTTTTTTCTTTTATTAATTTTATAATTATATATTTTTGACAGTATATAAGCATGAATAATTTTTATAACATTATCCCTTGTATTCATTTTTCCAGATTTTCCCCTCTCTCCCTCTACTCCCTCCCCTAGATGACAGGCAATCTCTTACATTTTCCAAGTGTTACAGTATAACATAGATACAATATATGTGTGTAAATCCAATTTTCTTGTTGCACATTAAGTTTTGGATTCCAAAGGTATAAGTAACCTGGGTAGATAGATAGTAGTGCTAATATTTTGCATTCAATTCCCAGTGTTCCTTCTCTGGGTGTAGTTGTTTCTGTCCATCATTGATCAGCTGGAAGTGAGTTGGATCTTCTTTATGTTGAAGATATCCACTTCCATCAGAATATATCTTCATACAGTATTATTGTTGAAGTGTATAGTGATCTTCTGGTTCTGCTCATTTCACTCAGCATCAGTTCATGCAAGTCTCTCCAAGCCTTTCTGAATTCATCCTGCTGGTCATATCTTACAGAGCAATAATAAGGAATTTTTTTCTTAATTAAGCTTTTATACCTCCTTTTCCATTTGGCCAATTCTACTTTTTAAGAAGTTTTTTTTAGCATTTTTGTGTGTCTCCTTTACAAGATGTTGATTTGATTTGCATGATTTTCTTTTACCACTTTCATTTATCTTCCCAATTTTCCCTCTTACTTGCTTTTCAAAATTATTTTTTGAGCTCTTACATGGCTTGAGACCAATTTTTATTTTCTTTGCATGTAAGAACCTTGACTTTGATATCTTTTCCTGAGTATGTATTTTGATATTTCTTGTCACACCATAATAATTTTCTATGTCTGTGGAGGGAAGAAAAGAAAGAATCTGAAACTCAAAGTTCAAAAAAACTGCAGAAAGATCAAATACTAAATAAATGAAAACGAAAAAAATAGAAAATAGACTACATGAAACTTATGATAAGGAATCTCGAAAGTTTAGTAAAAGAAATTATCAAGGAAAATTACCCTGAAGTTAAAAGAACAAAAAAGCAGAAATAAAAAAAAAAAAATTACTGATTATTGCCTGAAAAAAAATTCTAAGGGAAAACATACAGGAATATCATAGCCAAGTTTTAATGGTCTAAGATTAAGGAGAAAATATTGGAATTAGAAAAAATATATAATTTGAATATCCTGATGCTACAATAATGATTACACAAAAGCAAGCAGTTTCTATGTTGAAATATAAGCCAAATCTTAAAGGCCAGTTATCAGGAATTCAGTAAGGTTCAAGTTTACTTCTTATATTAGAAAATATTAACAGTACTCTTGTGACTGTCATTATTATTTGGATAGTTTGAAAAAAAGTCTTGAGCTGAGCATGATGAAGTAAACCTTTAAAAAAAAACTATATAGCGAGTAATTATATCATATAAATGAGATATAAAAAAATTGATGCAGAACAGGCTAATGGGGGT